>NC_043708.1:95827422-95863482 GCF_006229205.1 Suricata suricatta
GGGGGGAAAAGAGGTGGTGGTGATGGTGGAGGGCACTTAAGGGGAAGAGCACTGGGTGTTGTATGGAAAACAATTTGACAATAAAATATTATGGGGAAAAAACAACAAATTACTGTTCCCCTATGTGTAACAGGATTGCTTTCAAGATTTTTTTCCTTATTTGTGGTTTTCAGTAGTTTGACTAGGATATATCAACATGTATTTCTCTGAATTGAGGTTTGCTGAAATTCTTGCATTTGTAAATTTAGCTCTTGAACCAAGTTTTGGGCCATTACTTCTTTGACTCTCTTCCTGGTCTAGTTCATCTTTCCCTCTGTGATTCCAGTGTCCCTACGTCAGGCATTAGAAATTGTGCCCTCGCTCCAGCAAGCTCCATTTATTACCTTCAGTCTTTTCTTTATCTTAGTGAATTTGTTAACGTGTCTTCAAGTTCACTGACCCCTTCCTTTGTCCTCTCCATTCTTTTCTTTCAGTCTAGTGATTTTCTAAAATTTGAGGCAATGTATTTCTCTGTTCTAATGTGTCCATTTGGTTTTTGTTTGTTTTTATTACATCAATTAGAAGCATATTTTCTTTGACCTCATTGAGCATAGTTGGAATAGCTGCTGTAAAGTCCTTGTCTGAAAATTCCAACATCCGAGTCTTCTCTGGATTGCATCTGTTGGTTCTCCTTTTCCCTGGGAACAGTCACATTTTCCTGAGTCTTCACATGCCGCGTCATTTCAGATTACAACCTGGACTTTGTAAAGGTTTTATCGTAGAGACTTTGGATTCTGTTTTATTATTGTTCTGAGCTGCGTTGAGATTTTTGTTCTAGGTCATGAATTTGAGGAGACCCAACTCCACCCTGCCCTTCTGTGATGGTTCGGATCTCAGTTCAGTTCTTTAAGCCTTGGCTGCAAGGTTCTTCCAGTTTGCCCCACAGGCGGGGTTCAGGGGTGTGCCAGACACCGGAGCTGAGTCTATACACAGAATTGAGAGTTTCTGCCTTCGTGGAGTCTCTCCTTTTGGCTTCCCCTTTATGCTTGGCAGTCCTGGTTATGCTAGACTCATTCCGTTTTGTTTTGTTTTTCTACCAGAAAGATGATCTTTTTGTTGAATTTTTAGTGTCTGTGCTATCAGCATGACTGTACTGCTCTTGGGCAAAGCTGCAAACAACAAACAAGTGAGTCACAGAGACCCCCTTCTAAGCCTGTCACGCCCCTCTACGGCTCGCTTCTGTCTCCAGAGACCTTAATAGATGCTTTTTTGTCTTCTGTCCAGAGTTGAAGCTAATTTTTTCAGGACAAACTATTCGTTGAGTGCTTGCTGCTCAATGCTATAAATGCAGCTCTCATTATTTGAGCTAAGAAATTACAGTTGCCTCCTTGACTAATCTTCCTACCTATGGTTTTATTTCCTTCCAGTACAACTTTCACTTGGAAGGCCAGTGGTTGAAATAGAATCTAGTGCAGACTCTGGACTTTATACCTAATTCTATAAGTCCTTGTAAAGGCATATGTAGCCCTTCACAACCAACTTTTGTTACCTGTATACTTCAGGCAGGTGCATTGTCCAGTTCTGGAACACTCATCCTTGTATATCTCTTACTCCAGGAAATGTTTATGGACAGTTCAGTCCTTTGCCCTGTCTTGAATTTGGCATCTTCTCCGAGTTCCCCCCCCATCCCCCCTTATAGTCTGGTGATCCCTCTGGCATGGGACTTACGCTTTTGTTTTGTCTTCTCCTTGGTTGTCTGTGTCCTCATAAGACTGAAATCAAGGGTTGCAAATCATGCCCTAACTTTCCACACTACGTGATACAAAATGGATAAAATTTAATGCCAAAAAAAAAAAAGGAATTAAAAGTTTTTCATTTCAGTCTTCAGTGGGCATCTGATGTGTACACAGAGCTCCTCTGAAGTAGAGCAAAGGATCTGTGTCTACCTGTCCACTATGCACTGTATTCAATGTACCAATTAGGGCACATTTACTAACCTTGTCTTTTATGCCCCTTAACTAGGGGTAGTCAACTCAGAACTATGTGAAGAGAGACAGGGCGGCGGGACGGCTGGAGCTTGTTAATGGGCGGGTCTCTCTTGCCTTGGTCTCACCTGATGAATGGCCCAGTCCACACCGCGCTGGGGAAGCCATGGGTGTAGATATTGTACCTCAGGCAGGAAGCCAGCGACGTTCTCCTCTCCTGAGCGTTAAGTGACAGATTTGGAGCCCATCCATCTGTCATGGCTTGTGAGCTGCTAGAGAATCTGGAATGCATTCTCCTCCAGGACACCCTTTCCCTCTTTTCTGAAAGGGTCAGCGGAGCAGGAGTCTGTGCCCGAGCAGCTGCGTGGCTTCTCTGTGCCAGCCCTGCAGGGCAGCAGCTCCGGAGCTGTGTCCCACCTTCTTTCTTTTGAAACAAATGAGCTGCTTTTTCAAAGGACTTTTCAATTTCCATTGTGTAGTAAGTAGTAGCTTCAGGTCCAACCTGAAAAACAAAAAAATGTGTTCTTTTTTTTTCTAATTATGCAAATAACATGCTACTTCTAAAAGTATTTGTTTATTCCATAAATATTTATTGTGTGTCTCTGACAGGCCATGTTCTGAGGATACACCTAAGTAGACATGGTACTGCCTTTGAAAATTTAGTCTGATGACAGGTGCTGGCAGGGAATGTGGAGAAAGGGGAAGGCACACTTGTGCAGCCACTGCGGAAATCTGCCCGGAGGGCCTTCAAAAGTTAAAATTAGAACCACCCTACCATCCAGCAACTGCACTCCTAGGGGTTTTCCCAAATAATACAAAAATACTAATTCAAAGGGATACACTGACCTGTATATTTATTGCAGCCTTATTTACAACAGCCAGCTTATGGAAGCAGCCCAAGTGTCCCTGTGTGTCTAAGTATGTACACACACTGGTGTATTATTCAGCCATAAAAAAAGTGAAAGCTTTCCATTAATTCTCTTAATGTTGTTGCAAATGGCGAGTCTAATGCTACGTGAAATAAGAGAGGGACAAATACCATCTGTTTTCACTCCTATGTGGATTTTGAGAGAGACGCAAACTTGACTCTAGCGGACCACCTGATGGTTATCAGAGGCGGTGGCCGGGGGGTGGTTACATAGGTGACGGGGATGAAAAAAATAATGAAAAAGAATTAAACTGGTAATGCAAAAAAAAAAAATAATTTAGCCCCGCGTTACGGAGAAATATGTAGAACTTGTTTAAGAAAGCTCTCACTCCACAGAGATAACCTACATTACCACGTGCGCGGGTCTGTCTGCACTGCAGGCCTCAGGCACCCGCACTCCTTCTCTGTTCATTCCAACATCCTCCACCCTCTTGCTCCTTGGGCCTTCATTTCCCCCATGGGACAAATTTCCAATTCCTGAGCATCTAATCATCAACCTAGGTAATGTCTGGCTCTGGCCTAGAAAAAAAAAAAAAACGGTTCAGAATGCTAATTTTAATCCCAAGGAGCTTGTTCCGTTTTATATGTTTGAGATTCTGAATTTTCTCAACCTAAGAAATACTAATGATTAGTTATGGAGGCATTTCCCACTAAATTAAATTAATGGACTTACTCATTTTATAGTTTAATAAGGGGGTATTAAAACATGAGCTGTACCTTATTTATAATTGCAAGGAAAGTGGTAAATATGTAAGTGCCATCAGTAAGAGACTAGTTAAATAATGTGCATCCGTACGGTGGAATGCTCTGAACCCATTAAAATAGCTTGCTGACCAAAACTAATAAACATGGCAAGATCGTCACAACAAATTGCTGAGTGAAAAAACACCCCAAATTTTGCAAATAGGGTATTTTGTTTGTTTCCATTTATGCAGAATTGGATCCATATGTATGTACATGCCCAGAAAACTATCTGTTAAGGATGTCTTTCTTTAATTCCTACTGTGAAAGAAGTGCTCGAAAAATACATGATGACAGATGTCCATGCCTCAGAGGAAAGTCGGGTAATACATTTAAATTACGTCTTGCATGTTTGAGGGGGACATATTTTCTTTACTAAGAGTACTTTTTTCCTTCTGTCTAGAATAATGAACTCCAAAGCAGGTTGGACTATTTGATAGAAACCCAGCCGAAGCCTGAAGTGGAAACCAGAGAGATTGGAGTAGGCTGTGATCTACCCAGGTATTTTGGAATTTCCTACTTTTCTGACTCAGATTCCTTTTTGACTTAAAAATACTTTACGGGGCTGTTGTTACCAAAATTGCATTCTTTATATCAAAAATATTTCTGCAACAGTAAATGGTCGCTACTGAGAAGAGGGGACAGCCTAGAGAGGCCGCGTCAGCGAAAGATTGGCCCCGTCGTAAGTGTGCGCCCCTTGTTCTTCCATCCCCTCAGCAAACACCAGTTGAGTCCCTTCCTTGTGCCAGACATGCAGGGAGAGGAAGGAGATTCGGTTCTGGCCCATATGAGGTCTGGGATGGAGGCAGGCATTTCCGACAGCGCCCGAGGGGCCTGCCCAGGGGCTTTGGTAGCAGAGGGTATAAGCCTCAAACAAATCCATCTCTTCCCCCAGGGCCGTCGCACGGTGTTGTCCAGCACTGGCTCAGAGCTGTAAGTCAGCATCTCTGAGTGCTCACCTCTGTGCTTGGCCCAAAGAGGACAGAAAACAAGTGTGAGTTAGGTAACCGCAGTCACAAAGTACCTCGTCTACTGTTTGTGGGAGGGTGGAGTGGTGTGTGTTGTGTTAGACATTATCGAGTTGGAAGAATGCAGAAGCCTGGAACCTTGAATGGTTGTATCTGGTGGGAAGGTCGTGCCCGTCACCACCCTGGGAGGTAGAATGCCTGGGTGCGACAGATGCGCTCAGGCTGGACTCCTGTTGCTGGGGGCCTCAGTTTCTCACTGTGTAAAGTCAGTGGTTTGAGTACCTGATTTCTCAGGTTTAACCAGCCCAAGCAGGGAAAAGGATAGGTTAAGTAGACGCGAGGTCTTATCAACGTGCGGGACAGAGTACATGATAAAAATATCGCCAAAAAGAGTGATTATGTCCAGAGACTCCTTGCGAAACAGTTTGATAATTTCTTTGTTTTTCAAGAATCGGGTGGTTTAGTCCACTTTAATTGCCCACATAATAAATCTTGTTTGGCCAAGACGGGTACAAAACTAGGTCTGAAACCAATAAATTGTTTGGTTTCCAATTCCCATATTTTGGCTTAAAACAAGGTTTTCAATTTGTTTGCCCAAGGATAGCCTGCGGCTAACTTTTATGGCTAAGTTATGAAACCACAAAGTGGTTTTCATAATGGAAGTGCTGACAGACCCTTAACTTATGGCCGTGGTGAACTTGGAAGCCACTTCAGTATCTAAAAGCAGCTTTTCCATAAATGTAACATTTGGTTTCCCCCAGGATCCATCTTAGCACTTTAACTGCATAGGTCAATCAGCAGAGGAAATGAAAACTATGTATCCACATTTCCAGAAAGGCAGAGTAAGGTTTCATTCGCTCCCTCCCAGATCCGAAGTGCCTACTGTGTGAAGGGTGCCATGCAGGCCAGATGGCATGGAGCTCGGGGTCTTTAGAGAGAATTGAGAGCAGGTTCCTACCTGTGCTTCTTGGTGCTGTCGTGCTCTTCCCTGGGGCTCAGGGTCAGGCATCCGGGGGTGAGAAGGTGAGCAAGGAGCTGGCCTGTGGGGACGTTCCCCCTCCTGGAAAATAAAACAAAAACTGAGAAATTCAGCTTTTAGTGTTTTATATATTGGATTCCAAGTGAGATTTTGTGTGTAGAGAGAGTTCTATGGTCAAAAACAAATCGGAACCTCCCCTGGTCTAGTTATTTTTTTTAATGTTTATTTTTGAGGGAGGGGTCGGAGGACAGAGGGTCCGAAGCAGGCTCTGTGCTGACAGCAGAGAGCCCAGCTGGGGGCTAGAACTCTGAAAACTGTGAGATCATGACCTGAGCCAAAGCCGAAGTCAGATGCTTAAGCAACTAGGCCACCCAGGCACCCCACCCTCACCCCAAGTCTAATTTAATCCCCATGTTTGATAAATACCAAAATCAAGGCCCAGAGAGATACGTGATTCACTGGGAGCCACACAGCCAGGCCTTTGGAGTCCTGCGATAGTATGGTGTAAGTGTGATTTTAAAGTAATAAATAGAGGGCTCCTGGGTGGCTCAGTCAGTTAAATGCCCAACTCTCGATTTTGGCACAGGGCATGATCTCAGCCGTTCCTGAGACCGAGCCCCACATCTGGCTCTGTGCTGCCAATGCAGAGCCTGATTGGGATGCTCTCCCTCCCTACCCCTCTCCAGCTCTGTGTTGTCACTCTTTCTCAAAATAAACAAACATTAAAAAGATCCTAATAGAGTTGCTGAATTGTGTGGTTTATGTTCTAAAAACATTCCTGGTTCTTACTTGGATTTCAAACTTGCATCTAATATAAGATCCCACGGTGTTTGCTAGAATATTTTTAAAAAATAGCTTGCTCCCAGAGGTGCCTGGCTGGCCCAGTTGGTAGAGCATGCAACTCAATTATGCAGATGAGTTTTGTTCTCAAACAGAACCCGACAGGGGTGCCCGGTGGCTCAGTGGGTTAGGTCATAATCTCATTGCTCAGGAGTTGGAGCCCTGTGTCGGGCTCTGTGTGTGTGTGTCTCTCTCAAAAATTAAATAAACATTAAAAAAAAAAACAAACCTGACAGTGTGGTCCAGTTGGCGAGCCTCAGGCTGTGGGACTTCCCTGCCCAGGCAGCCGCGCACAGCCTTGGGCAAGGTACTTACTCTCTCTTAAGCCTCAATTGGGAATGAAGAGGACAATATCAAATCTCATAGGGTTTCAGTGAGGATTAAATGAAACCATGTGTATAAGGCATTTAGCATGGTAACTAGTTAAGCACCTAATAAATATGTATTCTTACCGTTAGCTAAACCCAAACACTGGTTTTATATGTATGACACTATATCAAATAAAAGTGAATAAGATGATTTCAGTAACTGAAGTTTTACTGGGGACCAGTAGGGATTTGATAGTGCTTCAAGTCTATAATGCTCCAGCATGCATTAAGCTCTTCAGTTAAACTGCCGGTGGGTCTGGAACCCTCTAGACGTTGCTTAAAACTCTGGAAGGCCCAGTGATGGAGGAGGTCTCTGCCAGCTGAGAGCAGAGTGGTCCTAGGGCTTTCCAGGCACCAGGCCCAGTGCCCCACCATAGAGCAGGACCCCCAGGACTCGCTTCTCCCTGGACCTGCAAGGCTTTTGTGCTGTGCTCCTGGTAACAGCGCTTGACCTACAATTAGAACTTCTCGGTTTTCTTGCTGGGAAAACTGAAGAGCCCTTACGCCCCTTTTGTGAACTCCTCCCCCTACGGCTACCATGTTCGCCAACACTGCGTACTCCTGCGGACAGGGACCCTGGGTTCTCTCACCCCCTAGCCTAGCACTTTCTTGATGCTCAGTAAGCATTGGTTGGCTGAACGAATGGAAGGCACATACCACATGAGGACCGACGCGGCTGAGCTGTACTATAATACGACCTATTTAGTAAAGGACTCATAAGCAATTTTTGCTTATGTTTTACTTTGTGATTATGCTCCCTCTCCTCACTAGAGCATAAGCTCCATCAGGGCAGGGATTTTCATCCCACCGCTAATTACCATCTCCACGGGACTCCCTTAAAATAGTGACTGGCACACGGCCGGACCGATACTTGTTGAGTGGAGCCATGCTTCTGTGGCATTTGACACTTTCTCCTAAGAAGCAGAATGTCTGCTTCCTGTAGGACTTTGGTCTTGTCATGGACTCCCTACTTCCCTGGCCTGCCCTCCATCTTTTCTGATGGCTCCCCTTTCTCCTCCCAGGTCCTCACCATGGCAGCTTCTTGGGGCTCTATCTTGGGTACAGTAGTTCCTGCAAAGCTGGTGGCCAGTCGCCCTGCTTCACTGCCGTCCCGCCTGTGCGGAGCCGTCAGGCCGTTCCAGCCTCTCCAGCACGAGTCCCGGCTGCCTGCTGGCCGACTGGTCCGCACACCCACCTACCTCATGGAGAGCTGACTTATTTTTTTTCCATCAAAGCCAGTTCCTCTAAGTAGTGGTTAAGTACGCTGGCTTGAAATTAGACCTGGCTTTGGGTCCTGGATCCGCCTTTCCCTGCATCTACAGCTCTGGGCAAATCCCTAACCTCCCCGAGTCTCAGTTTCTTCAT
Organism: Suricata suricatta; assembly: GCF_006229205.1. Lineage (NCBI taxonomy): Eukaryota > Metazoa > Chordata > Mammalia > Carnivora > Herpestidae > Suricata > Suricata suricatta. Next base: position 95,835,576 of record NC_043708.1, read on the forward strand.
TCAGAACTGGCTGATTTTTTGGCACTAATTCCCTCAGAATCTGGCTGGGATGGTGAGGTGAGATACAGGGATAAAGTCCCAGCACAGAGGGGACATTTTCCTATTTCTGTAGGTGCTGCCACCGCCTGCCCGGGTCCCTAGGCTCAGTACACTGTGGGCACCTCCAGGATGGCCCCAGTGCCTGCTCAGTCCTGTCTCCTCCCTTCATGACCTGCTCCAAGACCGCCATGCCCCTGCCCCCAGCCTGCTGCGGACCGCAGTTCTGTGTCTAGTTGACTCACCACCACCTTCTGCCTCCAGTTTCTCCTCAAATCCCTCCCTCTTCATCTAACCCTTGCATTCCATGCATTTCTAGAGATCTTAGAGCAAAGAGAGAAGGGGTGAGGAGGCACTCACTGTGATTTCAGGGGCTTTTAAAGACCTGTCTTTTAGAAAAGACATATTAATTAAAGCCACTGAGAGCAATTTCCAGTCTGCTCGCCTTCAAAAGGAAAAATGAAAAACAAAAAAAAGGGAAGAAGAAAAGGACTTTTTCTCCTTGCCCTGTAGTGAAACTTGGTTTCCAGCAAGTTCATAAATTGTCTTAATAGGTATGATGTGACTACAGGGAATATGTTTTCATTACAAGTGTCTGGCACATAGTAAGTGCTTTAAAATGCCTACATCTCTTATTTCTATTGTAGAGACCAGAACACAAAGTAGCATTTTGGCAAAGCTCTATGTGCTGACTCCGCTATGGTTTCCCCCAGGGAACTGCCTCTTTATGGATTAATAAAAGGTTAACAATAGCCTTAAAGTGTTAAAGAAAATGGTTGAATTTTAGTTCTGTGGTTGAAATTATTTGTTTTCTTGAAATCCTGTTGTTTCCTAGTGATCAACCAAATAAAATACCTCACTTCCTTTTGAAAGGTTGGGATATGAGAGCCTGTTTTTGAAACAGAACGTTCACCTTTATAAATATTTCTGGATTTTATGGGCTTTTAGGATATTATCACCAGAGCCCATTTCCGTTATGTGGAATTTTCACAGTGGTTGGCACAAATCGCCATCTGGCTTCTGCCCCTGGCACTCCACTAAAGTGCCTGGTCAGGTCACTCGGGAGCCCTGAATTGACAGATCTGGTGCAGTGCTCTGTGGGAGGTGACGTGCTTACCACTCACTCCTGGAAATCCTTCATCCCCTAGTCTCCATCTTTCATGCATGTGACAGGTCTGTGCCTGGCCTCAGTGCGCTCTAGACTCATCGAGGTGAGGGACATGGTTTTCACCCTTCACGTAAGTGTAACTAGCAGGGGATATGTAGCCCAGTGGGGTGTCAGAAGCTGGTATGATAGTCCTTTTCAAGGTGTATGTGGGGAGGATGGCTTGGAAAGCATGGCGAAGACATATGGAATCTCTTGGGGGAGAGACATGTGAAGTTTAGAGTTTCCTCCAAGATTCTAACACCCCCTCAAGAAGCTGTATCCCCACTATAGCTGCAGATCACTTCAGGGTAGTGGGAGGGGTTAGCTGCTGGGAAAGTTTAGTCAAAGTGACCCCGTGGAAGCAGAAAAGTGAGCACCACTGCTCAACAAAAGCGAAAACAAGCACAAAAAGAAAGGCACGATCATGTCTATCCCAGGCGTGCAGAACTGGGGAAACGGTCATATTGGAGGAGTCTTAAAATACAGGCAGGGATTCCTCAGACCTGTTTGATTAGGCAAGTATTCAAGGCAGAGGGGACAACATGAGAACAGCAGTGTGGCCGTGATGAGAACTACAGGAGAAACAGCAGGAGATGGTTCAGGGCCTTTAAGACCACGCACAGGAGCTTCGCCTTCATCCGGAAGCAATGGTGAGACATTGAAAGGCCTTAGAAACAGTAATATGCTTTGATTATCAGGAAGATCTCTTTGACAGCAAAATGGGCAGAGGATTTAAAGAGGGGGAAGACTTGCCGACACCAAAGACTGGAAGACCCTACTCCTCCAGTATTCAAAGATAAATTTTGAGAGCCTGGACTAGGGCAGTGGCTGAGGGGATAAAGACAGATGACGAAACAGCAGCTAAGGAGGTATATTCCTCATCACTTTGTGAAAGACTGGCTATGGGCAGTTCTGGGAAGGAAACAGACTCCCATCTCATAGTCAGGGTAAGAAATGTTAGGTGCTGTAACAAAAAGCCCACAAATCTCAGCTTGGCAAAATACCGAGTTCTCAGGATACAGTCCGAGACTAGTTGGACTAGGCTTTACTGCACACAGTCCAGGAGCCCAGATTCTCTCAACTAGTGACTCTGCCTGGGTTTTAGAGTCCTTTGGGGCCCTCTGCTATATCCTCTGCACAAAAGGGCAGAAATTGGGCTTAGAGGGTTATGCAGAATTTTACAGCTAAACCTGAAAGTAATAACACATCATTTTTCCCCATTTAGTTACATGGCCCATTTCATTGCAAAGGAGGCTGGGAGAGGTAGTTATGTGTCCAGGAGGAAAAAGAAATGGGATATTTTCTCCATCTCAGTCACCAAATTTTGGTTAATTCTACCTTCCCAGTATCTCCCTACCCTTTCCTGGCTACTTCACCTTGAGTGCTACAGTCAGAATTCAAGGTCTCATGACCACTCTCTCTCACATCCTCAATAACAAAAATCTGCTCACTTTCTGCCTTCAGACTAACCCCTCTGCAGTCAGCCCTCAGGGGTGCCAAGGAGTCTTGCTGGAGTAAAAACACAAGCGTTCTAATTCCCCTCCTTAGTGGACCCCTAAGGGGTGTCCCTTCTGAACTCCTTAGCAGGGCACACAGGGCCCTTTGCCCCTGGGCCTCATCTTCTGCCATTTTCCATCATGAACTCTTTGCTCCAGTCCTACCACATGTGTCTTTCTGTACCCAGAGTCCTGGAGTTCACCATTCTTTTGCCTTTGCCACACTGTCCCTTCTGCCTGTATTCCCATCGCCTCCTCACCCGCCCGAGAAACGCCTAGGCACCCTTCAAGATGCCCCCGCCGTGCCCTCCTCCTCAGTGCTGTTAACTCGTTTGTCCTCAGTTTGCCCATAATATGTTAATTCTTGTATTGCTCAGGGTCAGGAAGGAAGGACAGGAAGACTGAAGAGACTTAGATGAAGGGACAGTTTATGAAGTTTGGGGCAGCTCGGAGAGAAGTCAACAAGGGACAGTGGCCTCCTCTGGAGCTAGCACAGTGGAAGCTGCCACCAGCCGAGGCCTCTGCAGAGGCAGGGCAGGAGCCGGGGCGCACACACGAAGGGGGGACTGTGGCCTCTGCTAGAGGAAAGCGGCCAAGGTCCACGCTGGAGCCTGGCCAGGAGGGAGCAAATGGCCTGACGTCACCATCCTTCTATTCTCTTATCCCTGCTACCAGGTCCCAGCTGGTCAAAACCAGCTGTAAGGTACATGCTAAGAGAGCCCATGGCTGCTGACCCTCAGGTCAGCCTCCCAAAGGCACAGAGGGGTGGAGAAGGGGAAGTGATCTGAACGGGGAAATGGAGAATGTTCAGCACAGCTCATTATGTGTCTAGTATAGTACCTAACAGATTAATTTTTATTTAAAAAATTTTAACATTTATTTTTGAGAGAAGGACTGAGCAAGAGAAGGGGGATGGACAGAGAGAGGGAGACACAGAATCTAAACTAGGCTCCAAGCTGTCAGCACAGAGCCCGACATGGGGTTCAAACCCACAGACTGCGAGATCATGACCTGAGGTGAAGTCGGAAGCCTAACCAAGTGAGCCACCCAGGTGACCCTACATTAAAAGAATTTTAATTATGAGTTCCTTAAATACATGGGTTTTTATTTTTCTGAATTATTGATACTTAGCACAACATGTAAAAGTTGCTAAAATTAATGGCCCCTCTTATAATATTGCAACAAAAGTTTCAACTTTTGTTAGATTGCTTTTAGGCTGCCATGGCCGCAGAACCATTTCTTAGAGCTGTCTCACAAGAAGAGTATAGGGAGTTTTGTTCCGCCATCCTGACCTGCCTTTTCTCATTTCTCAGCCCAACAGGGAGGACTCGTGAGATCGCAGTGCCTTCCAGGAACTATACTCCATACACACGAGTCCTGGAGTTAAGCCTGAAGAAGACTTTGACTTAGGTACTTGGAGACTGCCGCTTTGGACAGATGGACAAAGGCCCCAGAACCCTGAGGCTTGAAGTCTGGAAAGGTGGCTGCCACTTCATCCTGTACAAGTTTAAGCCAGAAAGGAGATTGCTTACTCTGATCTACTTCTAAAACATGAAGGAAAGTAGAGGTGGGAGGGGAGGGCAGGAGAGAGAAGTTTTGAGGTCATATTTCAAACACCCAACCATGCTATACTGGGCCGTCATTAGCTTTCTGAGTAGACACTGAATTTCTATCAGGAGAATTCCCTCACAATTTATTTTCTGTTTTGCCAGCCTTCAGTTAGGAGGAAAAAGGGCATTCATTTGAAATTTCACATTATTCATGTCAGGATCATTTGTTACAGCATGAAGGTTTTATTTACCCGTAAAAGTATTAGAGGCAGTGTTTCTCTGGTGCCAAGCAGCCTGTCTACCGGAGCGGGGCACCTGGGGAGCCCCGGCCGGGGAAGGAAGGCCCCCAGCACGTAGATGCTCTCTGCTTGGTGCCCCGGATGGGGGTGGGGTTGTGGGAACCACGGCTGGAGACTGGCCTGCTGCGGGCATGGGTGCCTCATTCCGATGTGCTAAGCCCTTGGGTTAATTTGTGCCTTATGTCTCTATGGGGCTCACTGAAATCAATGTATTTATTTCACCTATGATTTTTTCTTCATTTTACCAGAATTTTGTATGTTGTGGAAATGTAATCATTTCATGTTTTCAGTATCAACTGTTTTTGTTCAATGAATAATTCGCTCATGCATGCTCTACTTTGACATTACGACCTGTGTCACATATGTTTAATAAATGCCGTATATTTTGTTCTACCTGTGTTCTTTCTGTGTTTCATCCATGGTCGGGGAGAAGAGGTAGCCTGCAGAATGGGAACCTGGAGTGTCCAAGTCAGGGCACAGAGGTCATGAAGTCAGTAGTCCTCAGAAGCATTTATGAACTGTAAGACGTGTGAGCATGTGTGAGAGTGCCAGAGAGAGAGAGAGAGAGAGAGAGAGAGGGAGAGAGAGAGAGAGAGAGAGAGAGTGTGTGTGTGTGTGTGTGTGTGTGTAAACCCTGAACTTTATCTACCAACTCTATTACTTGGTAATTTTATCTTACTGAGATGAAAATAGCTTTGTATGCAAGGTTTTGTCCTAAATAAAAAAGTAACATTCTATAATAACACCTCTATCAACATTTTCATTTCAGTCCTTCTTCACTTTACACACACTTATATTGTTTTAAAACAAATACAGCACTATATTGAGAGGCAGAATCATGATATGTAGGGACATGGGCTCTGGAGACTCAGTTCAGTCACTAGTATATGTTTTGGGCACAGGACCTCTTCAAGACTCTGTAAAATGGGATCAGGGTAGTTCTTTCCTAACTGGAGTTGGTGTGAAGATTATGTGTTAATATCCATGTTCTCATATCATGCTTGGCACACAGGAGGCACTTAAGCGCCATTACTGTCACATATTTTGGTAAGCACTTTTCACTTACTATACTTTGATCATTCTATCTAGATATGGATGTGGATATATAGATCTGTGCTACTGCTTATAATTAATTGGACTCCATTTTATTGATATACTGTGGTTTCCTTGACCTATCTGCTCACGTTGCAGTTTTGGAAGTTGTCCATTTTTTTAAAGCAATCCTCTCATGAATCCTTCTGTACGTGCATCTTTGTACACTTGCCTAATTACTTTCTCAGGAGAAATTCCTAGGAGAGCAATTGCTGGGCTGAGACAAAAATGATGCAGACTTGGGGTAACTGGGTGACTCAGTCGGTTAAGTGTCCAATTCTTGATTTCAACTAAGGTCATGATCTCACGGTTCGTGAGACTGAGTCCCATGTTGGGCTCTGTGGTGACAGCACAGACTCCCTCGAACCCTCGCTCACTCACACTCTCCCCGTGTCCCTCTCCACTCCACTTGTGCCCGCATGCTCTAACATTTTAAAAAAAAATATGCAAACTTAAGTCTTTTGGTGCATATGGTCCAACTGGGCCTATGGAAATTTGTGTCCATTTAAATTCTTATCAACAGGATGAGAATGTGGTTTCCTGACCCCTTTGCCAACACTGGGAATGAGGAATGAAGGATGATATAAAGTTGCTTGCTTTAGGCAGACCTGTCCCCCAAAAAGGCACTGGAAAAAGTTCCTTGAGGATATTGCCTTTGGATACTTGAGCTCAGGGACTGTGCAGGTGTGAGCTGCAGGCCCGTAGGCATCCCCAGGGCCCAGAGAGGGCATGGACAGCAAACAGCCAACAGGCCTGGGCTCAGAGGAAGCAGGCTTTCTTTCCCCGGGATCCTGCAATCTGAGAAGGCCTGCTGCTTAGTCAGAACCAAGAGCCAGCCATGAAGACAGAACATTTTCAGGCCCTGTGACTGAAATGGGGTGTGAGTCTGGGTGGAACCTCCCCCACAGAGCAAACTTCATGGCTGGCAGGGAAAGGGACATCTGTAAAGTGCTTGGAGTTGCTTGCTATAACAGGACCTCCCCCAACTAGAGGGTGTACCAACCAAGGCTGATCCTTGAGCTGGTGATGAGTCTACCCTGGGCACCCCAGCAAATACCATCTTCCTGTTCCAGGAGCTCTAGGGTGGTCCCCCTTAGGTAAAGGGTGGGGTGGAAGAGTGTGACAGGAAGGGCAGGATTCCTTCCTGTGTTGGCTCAGGCCACCTCAGACCATAGTGGTTTTTTTCACATCTAGGCTCAGAGGCCCAGTTCAGTTCAACTAGAGCAAACCACCCTGTCCAGTGCATGCCTGGTGCTGGGGAGACAGATGTGTGTACCTCAAGACCCCTTCCTCTGCAAAACAGTTCCCCATGAGTCTGCCCCTTCCTGATCTCTGCCTCTGAAATCCCAGGGGCACTTTTTTCTAGGCCTTCATTCTACTCTTACATCTAATGACTGATCATCTTGTCCATTCCCTTTCTCTCCAGTGATGTGAGCTCCTTGGGGGGTAATTTCCCATTAAGGAGGGGACCCATTTCCAACCTCAATAATCATGAAGATATCTACAAATGAGAAGTATTCCAGCAAGAGCCCTGGCTGGAGAAGTATAGGTGACCAGGAGCTACTGAGCCAGACCTGGCATAGACCCACAGAATCTATCCTGTGTGGAAGATGTTACTACTGCCATTTTGTGGACAAGGAAACTGAAACTCAACAAAGGATGAAAATTGTCTGAAACCCCACAGACTTAATTCCAGAACACAGGTGGGAAGCCCAGAGTCAGCCTCGGGTCTGTACCACAGTACCTGTTTGGTCAGGCCTCTTGAGCTCTCACGCTCAGTGCTCTCACTCGGTTTTGCCTAGAACTGAAATTGTACCCCACCTCAAGGCCAGCTGTACAGATCATGTTAAAGAACAGGGAAAAATTTGCCAGCACTGCACCAGACACATGCCAACAGTTGACACCTGCCATTACTACTGGTAATTACTGGGAAAGAGGTGTTGTATCACAAATATTTGCAAATCCAAGGATTTCCTCTTATTGGACACAGATTATACGCTCCATGAATGCTAGTGATTGGGATTATGCAGGATGGAAGTGGGGAAAAATGTGGCTGGATAAACAGGAGATTAAATAAACTGTAGTTTCCTTTCCCTCGTATGTAAATCTCAGAATAACCCATTTGATTCTGTCAGGAAAGGGAAAGCCCAAAAGGGAGACTCGAGCTCTATTTCTGGAAAGAGACCAGAGGCAAAAAGAACCAGAGGGAGACTAGTGGCTAAATTTTGGGATAATGTGTTGGACAGGATTAGATTACTAACACATGGTGTGTCATAAATTACTTTAGCACTATGCATTGAGAAGACTACTCATTTCCCACCAAATTGCTTTGGCACCACTGTTGAAAATCCATCGGGGAGGCGCAAGATGCTGGATAAGTAGGGAGCTCTGTTACCTCCGCATGCTCGCAACCACCTAACTGAGAAGAATTAAAAGCCACAATATTCTGATCTCCAAGGAGAGAGATGCGCCCACAGACCCCTTATTGATAACAGCCTCAAGGATGGCTGACTGAGTGTGAACTGTGACCGGAAACTCTGGGGGAAGGAGCGCCAGCCCAAATCACTGCCGGGAGAAGAAGCACCCAGAAACTTGGCACTGGGGCCACAGAAGGCTGTGTGTCCAGAGCGGCAGAGCACCGTGCAGGGCCACGCGCGGGTGGCCATGCTGGGCGCTGCAGAGCTAAAGGGAAGAGAAGGAGAGGTTGAAATGTCATAGCATGATCTCTGGAGAGGGGAGACCTCAGCCTGGAACTGAGAGCCGCTGGGCCTGGGGAGAGAAATCTGCCCCCCTCAGCGGGCTTGTTCTCCCTTGGGCACCGCGGCTGGTCAACTTAAGGCGGAGCCAGGGGGAGAAAAACTGACTTCACAATCCCCCTACTCAATCCCGGCCAGAAAGCCACCTGCCTGCAGGAGATTTTAACCGTGATGGCAACATCAAGAACGTGGGCAAAGACTTAGAAACCTGGCTGAATTTAAACGGAAACAATTAGACTCGCCTGAGGCACAAGGAGGTTGGACTCAAGAAACTGGCTGGCAACGCATGGTCTGAGGGGGGCTTGGGGGGTCACCATTCTTCTTCTCCCCATATCCACTAAGGCGGGGCCTCAGAGAACAGCTCCTGAGACCCCACCTACCTACCTACCCCAAGCCACGCCCATCTGTGCTGGAGAACTCAATCCGGCCAGAAAGACGCCCGCCTGCGGGAGATTATTTTAACGCGGCGGAAGCATTAAAGTGCGCAGACTAGGATTTAGAAACCTGGCAGAATTTAGAAAACGGAAACAATTTAACCCGCCCGTGGCACGGGGAGGTTGGACGCAAGAGAGTAGCTGGCAACGCATGGTCTGAGGCACCACCATTCTTCTCCCCCCATCCTCTAAGGCAGGGCCTCAGAGAGCAGCCCCCGAGACCTGACCTACCTACATCAAACCAAGCCCATAAGCGCCGAAGAGCTGGATTCTTTTTTTCTTATTATTTTTACTTTTTTCATTTTTTTTCTTTTCTTATTATTTTTATTTTTTCCCTTGTTTTCTCTCATCTATTTTCCTATTTCCTCCTTTTCTCCCTTTCCCCCCTGGAGTCTGGGAAAAATCAACATTTATGCACTGCTGTGATTAGATCAACTCCTACCATCCCTTATCTCATTCTTATCTCTCCCCTCTGGAGGGTTTATGCTTCAGACTGTCCTTTATCTTTGGCTGTCTCTGCCCCCCCCCCCTTCTTCTTCTCCTTTCCTGTCCTTTTTCCTTTCCCATTTGGTTTGCTTGCTTACTTGATCTGTCAGTACATTTGCGTGCTGTGTTCCCTGTGTGTTTGTCTGTCTATTTTCCTTTAGGGCTATCTCAAGAAACAAGCCAAAGCCCACAGGGGGGAAAATTCCAAATATCACTGAGTAGGGAAACATATTAATCAGAGGCATAAAAAGAGAAACCAAGAGACACCATTAAAAGGTCCTGAAGGGATGCTTGATAAAATTATTGACGAAAATTTCTCCAACCTGGGGAAAGAGACATTGAAATTCAAGAAGCATATCAAACTCCCCTAAGATGTAACCTGAATCGACTTTGGCACAACATATCATAGTGAAACTGGCAAAATATAATGATAAAGAGAGAACTCTGAAAGCAGCTAGGGATAAAAGGGCCCAAACATACAAAGGGAAACCTATCAGAGTGGTTACAGACCTATCTACTGAAACCTGGCAGGCCAGGAAGGAATGGCAGGAAATCTTCAATGTGATAAACAGAAAAAACATGCAGCCAATAATCCTTTATCCAGTGAGCCTGTCATTCAAAATAGAAGCAGAGATCAAGGTTTTCCCAAGTAAACAAAAATTGAGAGAATTCATGACCACAAAACCAGCCCTACAAGAAATACTATGAGGGACTCTATGAAAGAAAGGCAGCATGGAATATAAGACACCAGAGATGTCAGTACAAACATGAGCTCTACAGAGAACAATGAATCTAAACACATACAACAGTGAATATAAATGGACTGAATGCTCCATTCAAATGACAGGGTAGCAGAATGGATAAAAAAAACAAAAAACCCCATCTATTTGCTGTCTACAAGAGACTCACCTTAGACCTGAAGACACCTTCAGATTGAAAGTAAGGAGATGGAGAAATATCTACCATGCGACTGGAATCCAAAAGAAAGCAGGAATAGCTATACTTCTATCAGATAAACTGGACTTTAAAGTAAAGGCAGTAACAAAACATGAAGAAGGGCATTATATGATAATTACAGGGTCTCTCCATAAGGAAGAGCTAACAGTTATAAACATCTATGCGCTGAATTTGGGAGCACCCAAATACATAAGACAACTAATCACAATCTTATGGATAAGAATGTGCTAATTGCAGGGAACTTCAATACTCCACTGACAGCAATGGATAGATCAACCAGACAGAAAATCCCTAAAGAAAATATGTACCTGAATGGCACACTGGAAGAGAAGGAATTAATAGATTTAGAACTCTGAATCCTGAAGCTAGGGAATTCTCACTTTCTTCTCGAGTGCACATGGCACATTCTCCAAGACTGATCACATACTGGGTCATAAAACAGCCCTCCATAAATACAAAAGAATTGAGATCATACCATGCACACTTTCAGATCACAATGCTATGAAATTCGAAATTAACCACAGGGAAAAGTCTGGAAAACCTCCAAAAATGTGGAGATTAAAAACCACCCTACTAAAGAATGATTTGGCCAATCAGGCAATTAGAGAAGAAATTAAAAATATATGGAAACCAATGAAAATGAAAATACAACAATCCAAACTCTCTGGGACGCAGCAAAGGCAGTCCTAAGAGGAAAGTTTATTGCAATCCAGCCCTATTTCAACAAACTAGAAAAAGGGTAAACTCAAAGTCTAACAGAGCACCTACTGGAACTAGAAAGGGAGCAGCAAGAGCACCCCAAACCCAGCAGAAAAAGACAAATAATAAAGATCAGGGCAGAAATAAACAATATAGAATCCCAAAAAAAAAAAAAATTGAACAGATCAATGAAACCAAGAGTAGGTTTTTTGAAAAAATAAACAAAATTGATAAATCTCTAGCTAGGTTCCTCAAAGAAAAGAGAGAACACTCAAATAGACAAAATCATGAAGGAAAATGGATCTATTATAACAGATCCCTCGGAAACACAAGCAATCATCAGAGACTACTATGAAAAGTTATATGCCAACAAACTGGACAACCTAGAAGAAATGGACAAATTTCTAAACACACATGTACTACCAAAATTCAAACGGGAAGACACAGAAAATCTGAACAGACCCATAACCAGTGAAGAAATTGAATCTGTTATCAAAAACCTCCCAATGAATAAAAGCCCAGCGCCGGATGGATTCCCAGGGGCGTTCTACCAGACATTTATTTTAATTTTTTTTAATTTTTTAAATGTTTTATTTATTTTTGATACAGAGAGAGACAGAGCATGAAAGGGGAAGGGGCAGAGAGAGGAGGAGACACAGAACCGGAAGCAGGCTCCAGGCTCTGAGCTAGCTGTCAGCACAGAGCCTGACGCGGGGTTCGAACCCACGAACATGAGATCTGACCTGAGCTGAAATCAGAGGCTTAACCAACTGAGCCACCCAGGTGCCCCTCTCCCAGACATCTAAAGCAGAGTTAACACCCATCCTTCTCAAGTTATTCCAAAAAATAGAAATGGAAGGAAGACTTCCGGATTCATTCTACAAAGCAAATATCACTGTAATTCCTAAACCAGAGACCCCCCCCCCAAAAAAAGAGAACCCCAGACCAATATCCTTAATGAATACAGATGCAAAATACTTGACAAGATACTAGCAAATTGAATTCAATGGCACATAAAATGAATTATCCATCATGATCAAGTGGGATTCATTCCTGGGTTACAGGGCTGATTCAGTATTTGCAAATCCTTCAATGTGATACATCACATTAATAAAAGATAAAAACCATATGATCCTGTTGATAGACGCAGAAAAAGCATTTGACAAAGTACAACATCCATTCTTAATAAAAACCCTTGAGAAAATTGGCATAGAAGAAACTTAAACATTATTAAAGCAATTTATGGAAAGCCCACAGCTAATATCATCCTCCCTGGGGAAAAACAGAGCTTTCCTCCTGAGATCAGGAACACGACAGGGGTGTCCACTCTCACCACTGCTGTTTAACACAGTGCTGGAAGTCCTAGCATGAGCAATCAGACAACAAAAGGAAATAAAAGGCATCAGAATTGGCAAGTAAGAAGTCAAACTTTCCCTTTTCGCAGATGACATGATACTCTACATGGAAAACCCGGCAGACTCCACCAGAAGCCTTCTAAAACTGATCAGTGAATTCAGTAAAGTTGCAGGGTACAAAGTAAATGTACAGAAATTGGTTGCATAAGAATGCAACCAATTACATTATACCAAAAATGAAGCAATAGAAAGAGAAATCAAGAAACAGATTCCATTTCACAATTGCATGAAAAATCATAAAATACCTAGGAATAAACCTAACCAAAGATGTAAAAAACCTATATGCTGAAAACTATAGAAGACTTATGAAGGAAATTGAAGACACAAGGAAATGGAAAAACATTCCATGCTCATGGATCTGAAGAATAAACATTGTGAAAATGTCAGTATTACCCAAAGCACTACACATTCAATGCCATCCCCATCAAAATTGCACCAGCATTCTTCTCAAAGCTAGAACAAAACTATCCTAAAATTCACATGGAACCTCAAAAAACCCAAGTAGCCAAAGTAATATTGAAGAAAACCAAAATGGGAGGCATCACAATCCCTGACTTTAGCCTCTGCTACAAAGCTGTCATCATCAAGACAGTATGGCATTGGCACAAAAACAGACACATAGACCAATGGAATTGAATAAAGAACCCAGAACTGGACCCACAAACCTTTGACAAAGCAGAAAAAAGTATCCGATGGAAAAAAGACTACCTCTTTAGCAGGTGGTGCTGGGAGAACTGGACAGCAACATGCAGAAAAATGAAACTAGACCACTTTCTTACCCCATACACAAAAATAAACTCAAAATGGCTGAAGGACCTGAATGTGAGACAGGAAACTATCAAAACCCTAGAGAAGAAAGCAGGAAATGGCCTTCTTGACCTAAACCACAGCAATTTCCTACTTGACACATCCCCAAAGGCAAGGGAATCAAGAACAAAATGAACTATTGGGATTAAAAGCTCATCAAGATAAAAAGCTTCTGCACTGCTAAGGAAACAATCAAGAAAACTAATAGGCAACCCACTGAATGAGAAAAGATAGTTGCAAATGACATATCAGATAAAGGGCTAGTATCCAAAATCTACAAGGAACTCACCAAACTCCATACCCAAAAAAACGAATAATCCCATGAAGAAATGGGCAGAGGACTTGAACAGACACTTCTTCAAAGAGGACATCCAGATGGCCAACAGGCACATGAAATGATGCTCAGCATCACTCAGCATCAGGGAAATACAGATCAAAACCACACTGAGATACCATCTCATGTGGGTCAGAGTGGCTAAAATGAACAAATCAAGAGGCTATAGATGCTGGCGAGCATGTGGAGAAACGGGCACCCTCGTACACTGGTGGGAATGTAAATTGGTGCAGTCGCTCTAAAAAACAGTGTGGAGGTTCCTCAAAAAAAACTATCAGTAGAATTCCCTTTTGACCCAGCAATAGCACTGCTGGGGATCTACCCAAGTGCTACAGAAGTGCTGATGCACAGAGGCACATGTACTCCAATGTTCACAGCGGCACTTTCAACAATAGCCAAATCACAGAAAGAGCCTAAATGTCCATCAACTGATGAATGGATCAAGAAGATATAGTGTGTGTGTGTGTGTGTGTGTGTGTGTGTACACACACACACACACACACACACACACAATGGAATACTACATGGCAATGAGAAAGAATGAAATTTGGCCATTTGTAGCAAAATGGATGGACCTAAAGGGAATCATACTAAGCGAAATAAGTCAGGCAGAGAAGGACAGATACCATATTTTGTCACTCATAGGTCTAACAGGAGAGACCTAATAGGAGACCATGGGAATGGTAAAGAGGGAGAAAAGAGTTGGGGAGAGGGTGTGAGGCAAATCATGAGAGATTTTTGAATGCTGAGAACAAACTGAGGGCTGAAGAGGGAGGGGGGAAGTAGAAGGGGGGCTGATGGTCATGGAGGAGGGCACTTGTGGGAAAGAGCACTGGGTGTTATATGGAAGCCAACTTGGTAATAAACTATTAATAAAAAAAAAAAGAATCAATTGGCAACATTTGCATTGGTCAATATATATACTCACTACTTTGTTATGTTGATCTATTTGCCATCTTGATAGCAAGCCTACACTCTTTTCTAAGTTGTTTAGGGTATTCTGGGTCCTTCGCATTTTCTCTGAGTTTTACACTCTGTCCATTTCTACCAAAGACTGCTGGGAATTTGATTGGCATTGCACCAAATAAGACGGATCACCAAGGAGAGCACCAGGACCTCACTGCTGAGTCAGGCCAATTGGAGCAACATCACCGTTTAGCTGGCAGTGCGGGTCAGGTCCGGAATGTTCAGGCTGCTTCTCCCCTTCAGTTGGGAAGGTACCCGGTAACAACCGCCATCATGTGTTTTGATAAAGGCATACTATAATCTTTGTGGAATTCTGAACAAGATATAAGATACATTAATTTGTGCCCAAGGGCCATAAAACCCATGTAATTTGAATGCAATAAAATATAAATAAACAGCCAACAGTTCTTAGGGGTTTTCTCTTAATTTTTCAACACATACTTTTGAGTTTTAACATACAGCATTTACAGCATTCACCTTCCTGAATTAGGGGTAGGAGGGGGGTCAAGAAATAATTAGTAGGCAATTTTTTGGCCCTGGGACTTTTCTTGTAAATGTTTTCTTTGGCAGCCATACTCCTGAGAACAGGAAGTTACTCTCTTGTTACAGATTTAAGACTTTTCTGAGCCAAGTAACAGAAAGCTGGATTAGTTCTGAAATGAAGAGGGGGGAAAAAAACAAAAGAAAAATTCTAGGCTCTTGCTGGAGATTAATGACATCTTGCAAATATTTTAATTCTCTCCTTTCCTCTTAACTTGCCACCCTTCTAAACAAAACACATTCAGCCTGAAAAAAAACTTAACTGGTCACTTTGTGGCCCAACCCTAAAATAAAATGACTTTATGGTACCCACAAATTTATTTAAACATTGTTTGGGGCTGGGGAAGGAAATTAGGGCTATCTCAAGTTAACCTTGTTTTTGGTCCCCAAATCCTCCATATGGAATTAAAAATAGAAAATATAGTCATAAAGATGCTAATGTTTCCACAGTGATCATAAAGATTCCTAATTTTCTTTGACCTTCTAAAATATCTTTTCTTAAAATTTAAAAAATGTTGTAGCTAGTTTTGTAGCAAGGACTATGTATTGAGATGCTTACAAACAGTTCTTTAGGAAATGTTCAAAATAACAGTTATAAACTTTTGATTCTAGCACTGATTAGTCTAACTGTACAACAAGAAAACTGATTTCCTCCCAGAAAAAGCTGAGTCTTTAGTTAAAATTCACTTTTTATACTTAATTCTAGAGAAAATAAAACCCTGTAATCTTTTTTAATTTTTATGGTTTTTATTTACTTTTGAGAGACAGAGACAGTGCGAGCAGGGGAGGTCAGAGATAGAGGGAGACATAGAATCCGAAGCAGGCTCCAGGCTCTGAGCTAGCTGTCAGCACAGAGCCTGACGCATGGCTTGAACCCACAAACCGTGAGATCATGACCTGAGCCGAAGCTGGACGCCTAACCGACTGAGCCACCCAGGCACCCCAAAACCCTGTAATCTTAATGAAATTTGTAATCTGGCGAGACGCTTAGTCTATAGATTATCTGAGACTCACTTGTGGGGATTCTTAAAACACAGAAGATGTTAGGGAAACAGATTCAGAGGTAAAGAACACTTTCATATAACAGGTATGTATCCTGTACTAGTGACCTAGGAAGTTTCCATCGGATTTACTGCAGCCTTTCAGAAGAAAAAAAAAAAAAAACAACAAAAAAACGTTGGGCAAAATTTCTCATTTCTACTCCCGACATACCCAAACTTAAATGCCATGGTGCCCAGGATCTGCACAGAGCGGGAAAGGGTCTGGTGTAGAGTAATGAAGTGAGTGGCTGGCTGACCGGACGCTCACCCAGACAATAAGTACATGCCCATCTTAAAATCACTCAAATTCCTGATTTAAAAAAACCCAGTCCTGAAAAAAAAAAATTCCATTTGTAAATTGAATGTGACCAAAGACCCATAATTTGCAACCCTTTATTTACATTTTTTTTTATAATGCACAGAAAAAAAATTAAAGTCCTTCAAACCACCTTTTTCTCTTGTCTGCTTGAAATGATGTTCCTCTCACATCTTTCATTGTGGTTTTTTGTCTTCTTCAGGATTTTCTTTAAACCTTATAAAAGAACCTTAAATTACTCAGAGCTGTCATCCACTAGATATAAAAATTAAATTAAGCTCAAGAATTCTAGGTGATGGAAAACATTATCCAGTTCCATAAGATATGGGCAAGTATGGGAGTACAGCAAGGGTTGATAAGACCTGAAGTATCACCAATGTTGGAGGAGTATTTATTTACAGGGAGCTACCTGCTTCCTGGTTTACTGCATACC
This sequence comes from Suricata suricatta, assembly GCF_006229205.1. Classification (NCBI taxonomy): domain Eukaryota; kingdom Metazoa; phylum Chordata; class Mammalia; order Carnivora; family Herpestidae; genus Suricata; species Suricata suricatta. The sequence goes on from NC_043708.1 coordinate 95,852,379, forward strand.
AAGTATTTCTTAACATTTATGAGCTTAAATAGATGCAGATGTTGCCAAAGAATGTATTAAAACATTAATCATCCTAGAATCATATAATTTAAGCGTTGAAAGGCATCTTGGAGTTTGTCTGGTTCAAAATCCTCATTTTAAACAGGAGAGGACGGAGGTCCAGAGAAATTGAGTGGCCACACGTTAGTGGTATATAAACTGTCTCCCTGTAAAAACAGTGCTGGACATGGACAACCACCCCCTCAATTTTCCAATCTGGATCACCTTTATTGTCCTTCATACTATGCTGGACTGTTCTTTCCTCCAAAGTTTTGGGGGAGAAAAATCAAGGACTTGGTTTTTTTTTTTTTTAATAATTCTCCCAACTCTATATTTCATGGGCATCCCTTGCACCTCCCCCTAACTTCCCCTAGCTCAAGTTTTCCAGAGCGGTGTTCTTTTTTGTGCAAGCGGGTCCAGTGAGAGAAGAGGGGTAGTCGGCTTTCTCCAACCCCATCCTGCTGCTGGTCACCAGTTTCTTTATTTCACAGCCTCTGACAGACCTCAGACTGCAGAGAGTGAGATACACGGTGTGCTAAGGCCGTAGGCGAGGCCCGGTTCTCTTTCCCTCCACGAAGAGCACAACTCTGAACTCCCTCCCTGGCGGGAGGGGAAGGAGACATCTCACCCTTAAGTGACTTAGCAAATTACCTCCCTTACTCTCCTTTTCCGTTTTCTGATAAATATATGTGACAAACACTTTCCTTGAGCACAAAAGAAGCATCAGCATATTTATCCGCGTGTATTTTTGATGAAATAACACTTATGTCATCTTATGATATGCAACGTACTCAATTTTTCATGAGAAGTCTTAGACAAGGTTCATTTACATATAGGAGATCTGCCTTCCAGCATGCAATCTGAACCCGTCCCAAGCAAAGTTTTGTTTCGACAGTCTCCTCCTTTGCCTGCTCTACAGATTCTCCAAATCTTGGATAGGAGGTCCTCTCGGGTCTTCCTGCGATGCAAACCCTGTTGTAATACTCTTTGGTCTACTCTCCAACTGCTCAAAATTCTCAATTTTCTGTTTCCCTCCCATCAAACTCCACTCTTTTAGTATAGGTTATTACCTTAGGTCAGATAGCCATTTGGAACCAATTCATATTCATGTGTAAATGATTGGTAGGCCACAACCTTCTTAGAAATATCTATGGTCTCGAAGATCCTTGTTAACCTAGTAATCTTCTTGCTGGAATTTCAGTCAGTGTGTATCACGGACTGGAATGGAATAAGTCAAGGGGAGGGGAAGGTATTTTAGGTCAAAAGCCTGTCTTGATTCTGAAGAGATTCTTTCTCTAAACTGAGAAGAGAGGCCTCAGCTACATCTAGGCAGTCTGTAACAAATCACTTGTGATCTTTCAAGAACTTTTCTGGTTGGTGAGTTTATTCATATGAAAAATCAAAGGTTATTCAGTCACAATCACTTATCTAACCAGTAATCTTCATTAAATTTGCTACTTAAAAGTAAAATTATATGAACTTTTAGAGAATTGGACATTCAATTATTCTTTTCCTTAAAATATTTCTCCCCACACTATCGTAAAGATCATAAAATGCTGTGGTGATCAGAAACGCAAGATTTGTCACCAAGTAACATTCAGCCATGTGAAAGTCTGAAGAGAACAGAATTCTTTCCCTTCAACTTGAACCTTATTTGGCTGGGATTTTCTCACCAGAGTCTTCCTTTTTTTTTTTTTTTCCATGGGCAACTACCCCCTTGATTAATCCCATTTCCCTCTGTTTTAGTTTTTCCAAGCAGCTGAGCAAACAAAGAGGCAGGCGTCCATTTTAACGTGCTTCCTCCCTCAAGCCCTCTGGGATGGGCTGTCTGTTCATCCTGTTCATAAACCAGTGTCCTGAATGTGCTTAGAGAAAGCAGCAATGATCCTCTATCAGGATTAATTTTAATAGGCCACAGTCTGTTACAGGGAACCACAGCCCCGGTAAATGGCTTTAAATTACTATTTGCTGATAAAGAGGGAGATAGGAGTTGAAAATTTTGGTTCCTCATTTCAAACAGTTTGGGTAACTAATGCAGGAATTTACTTCTGGCGTGGAGTACATGCACTTTACAGCCTAAACCCTGGGGTAGCCGAGGAAAACCTTTTTTTGCCGTGCGATCACAGGAAAATACAAAGAAGGGGAAATGTGACAGTTTGTAGTATAGAATTTTAGAGCTGTAAGGGAAATGAAGAATTTATCTGTGACTTCTCAGCATAAGACTTCCCACGAAGCTTTCTGTGTCTCGTTTCTGCGCCGAGAAACCTTATCCCTACTGCCCCTCCCACTGTTCTGTCTCCCTCTTTACCACTTCCTTTCTTAACCTTTTTTCACTCTGCTTTCCTCATGCCCCATTCCAATTCCCTGGTCCCTTCTTTCTCTTCCCTAACCGGCCAGACTCCTGCTGGTTATTTGTCAAGTTCTGTGTGGAGGGACAGATGGATGGGGTAGCAGGGCAAGAACGTCATGAGGTCCTGGTACTCGTGTCTCCTGTAAGGTGGGGCTAGTCCCTACCACTTTGCCCCCCTGAGAAAAAAGGTGGGGGACTGACTACATCAGGTTTGGAAATGGTACAATGAACAATGGTACTGTTCAATGAAGTCTAACGTTTACCATTATTAATTTTTCATTAGCTATGGCTGTGATGATTTGACGGTTTGGCCTGTTCCATTCCCAATGAACGCTTGGAAAAAACCATGAAAGAAAATAGAATTTGGTTTAAACGTGTTTAGGAGTCTTGCTTCCGGTGTCTTCTCCTTATGCCCAGCACACGGCAGGGGCAGAGCAAAGGCTAGCCTTCACTCTCTTCAGTCAGCCTCCTTTCCCTCAAGTCTGGCGGTGATGGAGCCTTGATTTTCCTAACACATTGATTCTATCAGGCTCTGAATCAGGGTTCAGAATAACTGATGCAGTAAGATGTGTGTGTGTGTGTGTGTGTCTACATAGACAATCATGTGAGCCAATTCTTTAAAATGAATCCCAGAGAAAGAGATTCAGCTCATTTGATTTATCCCTGGAGGTAGGCAGCAGGCTGGAGAGCCAGGCAAAGTCTGCTGCTGTTCAAGTCTGAAGGCTGTCTGATGGCAGAATTCCTTCTTGCGTAGCCGAGGTCAGTCTTTGTTCTGTTAAAGGTGCCAAGTGGTAGAACGAGGCCCACCCACAGTATGGGGAGGAATTTGCTTTACTTAAAGTTCACTGATGTGAATGTTAATCTCAGCCAAAAAAACACCTTCACAGAAAACTCTAGAATAATGTTTGATCAACTCTCTGGGCACCATGACCTAGGCAGCTGACACAAAATTAATCACTCTTCACACATTTCTTTTTTGATGATTATTCTCAATAACTGTCTGGTTCAAATATCAGCCTGTCCTCTCCATTTTTGGGGGGACTGACCTCCCACTAACCATCATTCTGCTTCCCAAGTTCCTACCATTTGGCAGGAGTTGGGCTGAATTTGTCATTTACGCTATCAGACACCACTGCCACTGTGACCACACAGCGTTAATTCTAGGCACACAGAGATTGGGCATGTTTCCACGTTTCCCCACAACACTCTCCCCCACACCCTCCCACGATACCAACCTGGTAGAAGGACCATATGTGAGCTCAGAGGCCAAAAAGTGTCGAACTCAACACTTCTAGTCTTTGCTACATTGACATTAGTGTTTTCCACACCAGTCCTCCAAGTGAAGGAAGAAAATTAGATTTTCTTAATGTTTATTTTTGAGAGAGAGAGAGAGAGAGAGAGAGAGACAGACAGAGAATGAACAAATGGGAAAGGGGTAGAGACAGAGCAACACAGAATCCCAAGCAGGCTCCAGGCTCTGAGTTTACAGCATAGAGTCACATGTGGAGCTCAAACTCAAGGATCTGCAAGATAGTGACTTGAGCTGAAATCAGATGCTTAACCTACTGAGCCACCCAGGCACCCTGCAAGATTAGATTTTTTTTAAGGAAGATAGCTCTCTGACAACATTTACAAGCAAAGGACAGATTAGACCAGGATAGGGAGACCTTTTAGGAGCTGTTACAGTAGCTTGCTCAAGGTAGTGGTCTAAGGCACTGGAAGCAATGCTATCTGTGTGGGTAGGTGTCCAAAGAGGTGGAAAGAAGGAGAATATCTGAAGGAAAAGGTACTTAGTCTGTTGGGCTGAAGAGCAGTTGGAGATGAATACCTAAGTTTCTAGCCTGGGCAACTAGGTGGACAGTGATGCCATTAAACAGTGGGAATTTTCAAGTAGGAAGAGTGGGTTAGGAGAAGGAACATTAACTTCAGTTTTAGATAAGCTGAACTTGAGAAACATTTGGGACATTCAAGTGTTAAGGTCCTGACCCTGGCTCTAATTCTAGCCTTAGAGCAAAAGCCTCCAGAGTTTGAAAATCCTGGGGACATTGGTGGCACAGGACTTATGTTAGCAGAGAGTTTTAGGAATGAGGCAGTGGTCACGAGGTCAGAGGGAGCAGAGAGGAAAGAGACTATAGCTCGCACCTTAGGTGTGACAAACATGAGAGGGTTTGTGTGGCACTGGTCAGAGGGGTGAAGATGCGAATTAATAGAGTGTGACCGGTCTTTTCAGAGGTCTATCCTTGAAGACCTAGAAGAGGGTGGGAGCTAGATTGGGTACATTTAGCAGCTTCACTGGGGGTGTAACAAACATGGAATGCACCCGACATACTTTAAGTGTACAGTGGGATAAGTTGGGACTTCTCAAATAAATAGAATTCACATAACCATCGCGACAATCAAGATAAAGAACTTAATCACCCCCAAAGATTTCTAGCGTCCCTTCATAATCTTTCCCTGCTGTCCCGCCATCATCAGGCAGTCACTGATCCGCTTTCAAGTCACTGAAAATTAGTTTGCATCTTTTAGAGTTTTATATAAAAGGAATTGTACAGTATGTGCTTTTCTTGGCTTCTTTCACTAAGGATAATTCAGAGTCATTGAAGTTGCTGCATTATGACAATATTCAGTTGTATGGACATATACCATTTGTTTATCCATTCACCTAGTGATGGTCATTGGGCTGTTTCCATTTTTCTGGCCATTACAAATAAAGCTGCTGTCAACATTTATGTGTAAGTCTTCAGACAGACACATGCTTTCATTTCTCTTGGGTAAGTAACTAGCAGAGGAATGGCTGGGTTATGTGGTAGGTTTTTAGAAACGACCAAGTTGTTTTCCACAGTAGCTGTATTATTTTACATTCTTATTAGCAGTGTATGCGAGTTCCAGCTGTCTCATATCCTTTCCAACACTTGGTATGGTCAGTCTTCCTAATTTCAGATGTTCTGATAGTGGTGTTATAGTGGCCCACTGTATTTTTAATTTGTGGCCCACTGTATTTTTAATTTGCATTTTCTTACTGGGTAATAACACTGCTCACCTTTGATGTACTTATTTTTTCATTTGTACACCTTTGGTGAAATAGCCATTCAACTCTTTTACAGCCTAACCTTGAAGGGACAACCCATCACTTTTACAATTAGAATTACTTTTTTTTTTTTTTTTTTTTTTTTACCATATTCTATTTGTTAGAAATAAGTCCATAAGTCCATTCCACATTCAATGGGAAGGGATTCTTTAAGGACAGGAGCATTGGGAGGCATCCTAGCGGCTGCCCACAATGGACAGCTTCCCATTTCTCTTGGAATAAAATTCAAACTCCATATCCTAGTCTACAAAACCCTGCAAGATCTAGCCTTGGCCTTTTGTTATTTAGACATGCTGAACTCCTTCTCCTTTTAGAGCCTTAGGATTTCTTCCACCTTTTACTTAGGATGCTTTCCTGTCAGACTTTCCCACAGCTAATTCAGGTCTTAGCTTACAAATTACATCCACCAAAAAACCAACTTCCATCACCCTCAATCAAGGAAGCCTCCCAATCACTCGTTATCACTCCACCTGCATTGTGGCAGTTCATGCAAGACAGTTTTGATCCGAACATCAAACCAACAATAGGAACATCTTTTATGACCAAGATTGTCCAGTACCAAAACGAGCTACACAAACTCCTAATCTGGGGCACAGTTGGACAAGAATGATTCTATGCCTTAGCACCCATGTACTACCTAGGGTTGGCTGCAGGTATAGTTGTTTATGGTATCACAAAAGAATAGACATTTTGACCATTAAAAGAACTGGGTGAAAGCTGAGGCAGCACGGCCCGCCCAGTATTGTGGTTGCCATTGCAGGAAATCAGTGTGATCTTATCAGTGTCAGAGAAATCATGGAGAGAGACGCTAAGGACCACACCTACTCCATCCATGCAATTTTTGTGGAAACCAGCATGAAAAACGCATTAAACCTAAACAAACTCTTTATAGAAATTACATGAAGAATTCCAACCACTGACACCAGTCCCCTATCTGGCTGGAAGGGTTTCAAGCTCCAGACATAGCCTTCTGAGCCGCAGCCTCCCAGACAGGGGCACGAAGCCCTATGGAAATGCCTCTGTCTTCCTTGAAGATTTTAGCCCATGATGCATCCAGTAAGTTAATACAGTACCAACAGGTGCATGGCTCACCTGAGGCTGGCATTCCGACCTTGTCCTGTGAGTGTCACAAAACCTATTACTTTTTAAATACATTCTCACAGTCAAGATGGTGGTAGCAGAGAAGGTGCATGGAATGAACTGAACTACGTGTGTCGGAACCAACGAGGAGGGGTTTGAAAAGAGTAAGAGGAGGAGGAGCCCAGACGGCTGAGAAGGGAGCTCTCTAAGCTTCGTCTGCCCCCATCTATCAAACTGAGAAGGATATTACCCTTATCTGCTGGAGTGGGAGGAGAAAATACAGACTCCAGAAAAAAAGACAACCTCAAAGATGCCTGAGTGAGTGCAAACTGGGGAGATTGGAAAACTGGCCAGCCCAAGAGGGGCAGGGGAGGTGAGAGCCCCAGCCCAACAGGGAAAGCTTGAGGAGCCCCTGAGACAAAGGGAAGAAAAAGAGAAAATGAACACGCTCATAGTACTGTCGCTAGAGAAGAGACAGAACGTTTAACCCAGCACAGAGAGAAAAACTCTCACTCCATATGTAACTGTTGGGCAGTGTGAATCCCGAATCCTGAATCCTGGTGGCACAAGAACCTCCCCCCATCCCACAAAGCGAAAAGAACTCTCCCCTAAAAAACTCCAGGAAGAAGTCACAGCCACAGAACTGCTCAAAACATATCTAAACAACATACCTGAACTTTAGAACAATTGTCATAAAATTAATTGCTGAGCTTGAAAAAAGCATCAGAGAAGCTACTGATACAATGACTAGGAACTTTGAAAATAGGTGTGACAAATTAAAAAAGGCTATAAATGAGGTGAATAATAATATGGAGGAGGCCACATCATGGATTGAAGAGGCAGAGAGAAGAATAGGTGAATTAGAAGACAGTTATAGCAAAAGAGGAAGGCGGGGGGAGGGGGGAGGGGGGAGAGAAATTGATCCAGGACCAGAAAAGGAGAATTCAAGACCTGAGTAATACAATAAAATGGAACAACATCCATATCATAGGAATTCCCGAAGAGAAAGAAAGAGAGAAGCCCTGAAGGGATACCAGACCAAATTATAACTGAGAATTTCCTGAATGTGGAGAAAGAAATAGACATTCAAATTCAAGAGGCACAAAGAACCCCCTTAAGACATAATTTGAATTGACCTTTGGCACTACATATCATAGTGAAACTGGCAAAATATAAAGATAAAGAGAGAATTCTGAAAGCAGCTAGGGAGAAAAGGGCCCTCACATACAAAGGGAAACCTATCAGAGTGGTTACAGACCTATCGAATGAAATTTTGCAGGCCAGGAAGGAATGGCAGGAAATCTTCAATGTGATGAGCAGAAAAAACATGCAGCCAAGAATCCTTTATCCAGTGAGCCTGTCATTCAAAATAGAAGCAGAGATCGAGGTTTTCCCAAGTAAACAAAAATTGAGAGAATTCATTATCACCAAGTCAGCCCTATAAGAAATCCTAAGAGGGACTCTATGAGAGAAAAGTAGCAAGGAATATAAGACACCAGAGATATCAATACAAACATGAACCCTACAGAGAACACAATGACTCTAAACCCACATTTTTTCAATAACACTGAATGTAAATGGACTGAATGCTCCATTCAAAAGACACAGGGTAGCAGAATGGATAAAAAAACAAAACCCATCTGTTTGCTGCCTACAAGAGACTCACCTTAGACCTTAAGACACCTTCAGATTGAAAGTAAGGAGATGGAGAAATATCTATCATGCGACTGGAAGCCAAAAGAAGGCTGGAGTAGCCATACTTATGTCAGACAAACTGGACTTTAAAGTAAAGGCAGTAACAAAACATGAAGAAGGGCATTATATGATAATTACAGGGTCTCTCCATCATGAAGAGCTAACAATTATAAATATCTATGCGCCAAATTCAGGAGCTCCCAAATACATAAAATAAATCACAGACAGAAAATCTTACGGATAAGAATGTGCTAATTCAGGGGACTTTCATACTCCACTGACAGCAATGGACAGATCAACCAGACAGAAAAATCACTAAAGAAACAATGGACCTGAATGACACATTGGAACAGATGGAATTGATAGATATATTTAGAACTCTGCATCCTGAAGTTAGGAAATTCACCTTCTTTTCAAGTGCGCATGGCACATTCTCCAAGATAGATCACATACTGGGGCATAAAGCAGCCCTCCATAAGTATAAATGAATAGAGATCATACCATGCACACTTTCAGATCACAATGCCATGAAACTTGAAATTGACTACAGGAAAAAGTCTGGAACACCTCCAGAAATGTGGAGGTTAAAAACCATCCTACTGAAGAATAAGTGGGCAAATCAGTCAATTAGAGAAGAAATTAAAAAATATATGGAAACAAACAAAAAAAAAAAACCCAAAAATACAACAATCCAAACTCTCTGGGATGCAGCAAAGGCAGTTCTAAGAGGAAAGTATATTGCAGTCCAGGCCTATTTCAACAACCTAGAAAAAGTACAAATTCAAAGTCTAACAGAGTACCTACTGGAACTAGAAAGGGAGCGGCAAGAGCACCCCAAACCCAGCAGAAGAAATAATAAAGATAAGGGCAGAAAGAAACAATATAGAATCCAAAAAAAAGAAAAAAAAAAGTTGAGCAGATCAATAAAACCAAGAGTTGGTTCTTTGAAAAAATAAACGAAATTGATAAACCTCTAGCCAGGCTTCTTAGAAAGAAAAGGGAGAACATCCATGAATGAAAATGGATCTATAACAACCAATCCCTTAGAAATACAAGCAATCATTAGAGATTACTATGAAAAATTATATGCCAACAAACTGGACAACCTAGAAGAAATGGACAAATTCCTCAACATACATGTACTACCAAAATTCAAATGAGAAGAGATAGAAACCATGAATAGACCGATCATCAGTGAAGAAATTGAATCTGTTATCAAAAATCTCCCAATGAATAAGAGCCCAGGGCCAGATAGCTTCCCAGGGGAAGTCTACCAGACATTTAAAGCAGAGCTAATACCCATTCTTCTCAAACTATTCCAAAAAAAAATAGACGGAAAACTTACGAAGTCATTCTACAAAGCCAGCATCACCTTGATACCCAAACCAGAGACCCAGCAAAAAAGAACTACAGACCAATATCCTTAATGAATACAAATGCAAAAATACTCAACAAGATACTGGCAAATCGAATTCAACAGCATATAAAAAGAATTATCCATCATAATCAAGTGGGATTCATTACTCGGTTACAGGGTTGGTTCAATGTTTGCAAATCCATCAGTGTGATCCATCACATTAACAAAAGAAAAGACAAAAACCATATGATCCTGTCGATAGATGCAGAAAAAGCATTTGACAAAAGACAGCACCCTTTCTTAATAAAAACCCTTAAGAAAGTCATAATAGAAGGAACTTACCTAAACATTATAACAACAATTTATGAAAAGCCCACAGCTAATATCATCCTCCATGGGGAAAAACTGAGAGTTTTCCCCCTGAGATCAGGAACACGACAGGGGTGTCCACTCTCACCACTGTTGTTTAACATAGTGCTGGAAGTCCTAGCATCAGCAATCAGACAACAAAAGGAAATAAAAGGCATCAGAATCGGCAAAGAAGAAATCCAACTTTCACTTTTGGCAGATGACATAATACTCTACATGGAAAACCCGATCGACTCCACCAGAAGCCTTCTAGAACTGATCCATGAATTCATTAAAGTTTCACGGTACAAAAATCAATGTACAGAAATCAGGTGCTTCCCTATACACCAATAATGAAGCAGCAGAAAGAGAAATCAAGAAACTGATCCCTTTCACAATTGTGCGAAAAACCGTAAAATACCTAGGAACAAACCTAACCAAGGATGTAAAAGACCTGTATGATAAAAACTATAGAAAACTTATGAAAGAAATTGACGAAGACACCAAGAAATGTAAAAACATTCCATGCTCATGGATCAGAAGAATAAACATTGTGAAAATGTCATTACTACCCAAAGCAATCTACACATTCAATGCAATACCAATCCAAATTGCACCAGCATTCTTCTTAAAGGTAGAACAAGCTTTCCTAAAATTTGTATGGAACCACAAAAGACCCTGAATAGCCAAAGTAATATTGAAGAAGAAAACCAAAATGGGAGGCATCACAATCACTGACTTTAGCCTCTACTACAAAGCTGTTATCATCAAGACACTATGGTATTGGCACAAAAACAGACACATAGACCAATGGAATTGAAGAGAGAACCCAGAACTGGGCCCACAAATGTATGGCCAATTAATTTTTGGCAAAGCAGGGAAGAGTATCCAATGGAAAAAAGACCGCCTCTTTAGTAGTTGGTACTGGGTGAACTGGACAGCAACATGCAGAAGAATGAAACTAGACCACTTTCTTACACCATACGCAAAAATAAACTCAAAGTGGCTGAAGGACATGTATTGGGGACAGGAAACATCAAAATCCTAGAGGAAAACGTAGGAAACAGCCTCCTTGACCTCAACCGCAGCAATTTCCTACTCAACACATCCCCAAAGGCAAGGGAAATCAAAGCAGAAATGAACTATT
>NC_043708.1:95863582-95873956 GCF_006229205.1 Suricata suricatta
ACATGGAAGGAGCCTAAATGTCCATCACCTGATGAGTGGATCAAGAAGATATGGTATATATACACAATGGAGTACTACATGGTAATGAGAAACAATGAAATCTGGCCATTAGTAGGAAAGTGGATGGACCTTGAGGGTGTCATGCTAAGCAAAATAAGTCAGACGGAGAAGGACAGAAACCATCTATTTGCACTCATAGGTTTAACAGGAGAACAGGAGAACCCTAATGGAGGACCAGGGGGAGGGGAAGGGGGAAAGAGTTGGGGAGAGAGGGAGAGAGAGAGGGAGGGAGGGAGGGACGCAAAACCTGAGAGACTACTGAATACTGAAAAGGAACCATGGACTGAAGGGGGAGGAGGAAGGAGAAGGGAAGTGGTGGTAATGGAGGAGGGCACTTGTGGGGAAGAGCACTGAGTGTTCTATGGAAACCAATTTGACAATAAACTATTAAAATAAATAAAATAAACAAAATAAAATAAAATAAAAAGAGAAAGAGGCGAGAAAGCAAAGTGGTGTGAATAGTGGGGAAACCAGCTCTGCCTGTTGCCCAGAGTATGTAAATTTGTCTATATTTATGCGACCATTGCTTAAAGTTTATAAATTGTGTAAATACATGAATAAATTCTGTGTTTCCTCAAAAAAAAAAAAAAGTTTCAGTGTGGCAGGAAACTAGTCTCATTTACCACTACACCTCCAAAGCCTAGAATAGTGTCTCATGTGATAAATATTTATTGAATGACCCAATGAGTAGCAACTCCAAGGAGGCAAAATACATGAGATTCTGAGCATAGCTGGAGGGGTTAACTTTGATTAACACTCCTGTTATTACTGCTATTTAACACACCACCCTGAACCTAAAGATATAAACAACCATTCTCTTATGCCCCAGAACTGTAAGGCAGAAATACAGGAAGAGCCTTGGGGGAGGGGAGTGTCTCTCCTTCACAGTGCACAGGGCCTCCGTTTGGAAACCTGGACGGTTGTGCCAGTGGCGGCTGGTTTCATTCAAAGGTTTGTTCACTTGTATCTTGTGGTTGATAATGCCTTTTAGCTGAAACCCCAGTTTAGGCTGACAAAACACTAAATATCCACACAAATTCAGGTTTCTGCATGGCTAGCTTGCTGGCTGAGTTCCAACAGGGGCACCCCTAGACCATTAGGTGCAAGCTGCATCACCTTTTACTATGAAGACTGGAAAAGTCACTTTGGCTCTAGTCAGAAGCATGCCAGATTCAAGGATAGGGAAGACCAAGCTCATTTCTTGAGAGGAGGAGAATTAAACTCGCATAGTACAAAGAACTTGTAGGATGGGAAATAGTTTTACTGCCATTTTGGTGAACTCCAGGCAGACCATGGCCAGTTTTATGGCCTGATAAACAATGGGAGAAAACAACCCAGAGATGCCGAGAATCAATGCTACCAAATTTATAGCTGATTGGTATTTCTTTTTTATCTTCACCTAAAATAGAAATACTTCCCAGGATTTTTTCATTTTCATCCTTTTTTTTTTTCTTCTTTTCTTTATTTTTTTAACATTGATTTATTTTTGAGAGAGAGAAGCAGAGTGTGAGTGGGAGAGGGGCAAAGAGAGATAGAGAATCTAAAGCAGGCTCCAGGCTCCGAGCTGTTTGTCAGCACAGAGCCCGACACAGGGCTCAAACTCACAAACCATGAGATCATGACCCGAGCTCAAGTCAGACGCTCAACCGACTGAGCCACCAAGGCACTCCAGGACATTGACTTTTTCAAGTGATGGAGCTGATGGTCTGGCAAAATGTCCCAGTTTTTGAGCTCTTGTGCTTATTTCTTTATGGTGCTATTTAACTCATTGCTTTATTCCCTGTATTTCCTGTAAGCTGTACTTTAGATCCAGAGCTTGATTAGATCAGAATTGAAGGTTTTTGGTAAGAAACCATCCGTGGTAGGGGCCCATAAGATCCCCGCCTCCTTTGTGACTCGATTCTAACAAATAGAATATGGCAGAAGTAATGGGTTGTCACCTCTGAAATTAGATGATCTAAAAGCTGTGGCCTCATGGGTGTCCTTCGTTGGTCTTGGGTTTCCATCCTGGAGGAAGCTAGATGCACATCGTGAGATGGGCCTGTGGAGGGGTCCTGGTGACTGAGGCCCGGCCCATAGCCACACGAGTGAGCTTGAAAGCAGATCTCCCATTAAGCCTTCAGATGAATCCACAGCCCCTACCCACAGCTTGACGGCAACCTCATCAGAGAGCCAGAGGCACCCAGCTAAGCCCTTCCTGGATTTCTGATCCACAAAAACTGTGAGGTAATAAATATTTCTTGCTTAGTCCACCAAAGTTTGGGTTATTTTGTTATGTTTTGTTACAGACTAAATTGTACCCCCACCCCCATCACCACATTCGTATGTTGAGACTCTAACCCCTCATGTGACTGTATCTGGAGGTAGGGTCTCCAGATATGATTAAATGAGGTCATAAGGGTGAGGCCCTAATATGATGGAACTGTGTCCTCATAAGAAGAGTAAAGTTCTCTCTTTTTCTCTCCCCATCATGCGAGGACATAGCGGGGAAAGACCTTCTCAAAGCCAAGAAGGGAGCTCTTGCCAGAATCAGCCAGCACCCTGATCTTGGATTTCCCTGATGCCAGAACTATGAAGAATACATTTCTGATGTTTAAAGTCCCCACTTCCGGTCTGTGGTCTATGGTGGTCCCAGCAGACTAATGCATAAATTAATAGCTGACACAACTTCACAGGTGATACAATCAACTTCAGAATGCCTCCCATTAGAGGGCACAGAAGGCCAGGTGGTCCCGCTAATTCTCATCACTTGGTTAAGGTGGCCCCTGCCAGATCTGGCCATTGAGAAATGGTCTTTTCCCTTCTTACAATCAGTGAGTAATCTGTGAAACACTACCTCGAACCCCTGGAATGCCTTGTTCTTCAACACTATCACCGATGCATTTACCATTTATCGATCTTTGCCTGAGTCCATTATCTCTTTGAATATTGCAAAATCATAACTTTCATCCTTTTAAATTGCATTCAAACAATAGCTTTAGTGTTTGGTAGCAAAGGGAAGGCGAAGTCATCCTGGCAGACCTTCACATCTTAATGAAACTGTCCTTTCCTTTAATTGTTCATTTTGATTTTTTTCTTGCTTTGAGCCGAATACATTAGTTTTCTCTGCAGGCTATTAATATTCTGGACATTAGTCCAAGCACCATTAGAAAAGTGATTTAGATTTTTTTAAAATAAGAGCACTGAAAACCAAACACTTGTCTAGATTCAGTTTTATAACACGTGGACTCTTGATATGCTGTTGAAATTCTTCAGCAGAGATTAGAGATCTGTGGTTTGTGGGCTCCATTTCTTTCCAAGTGTTTGCCTGGAGATCATTAAAACCTATAGCACTCATTGTTTCTCTTTTTGTTAAGTTTCTCCATTTTGTATCATTTCCCCCCAGACACTACCTTAAAATCTGTGTTCTTTGTTTTTAAATTAAGGAAAAAAAAGTTTAGAGATGGATGGACACAGAGTGTGAGCCAGGGAGGGGCAGAGCAAGAGGGAGACACAGAATCTGAAATAGGCTCCAGACTCTGAGCTGATGGGGCTCCAACTCACAAATGGTGAGATCGTGACCTGAGCCAATGTTGGATGCTTAACAGACTGAGCCACCCATCCTTGTTTGATGGATTATAAAATGGTAGTTTGCCTGTTTTCATTCTGCCAGCAGCCTGCTTTTCTTTTGGGGTAATGTTTCTTTGCTTGCCATGTTTCCTTGCTCGCCAAACTTCCTGGCTACCATCAAGAAAACTAGACAGTTTGTGCACGGAGGTTGTTGGTCTATGCATAAGAATTCCTAACATCCTTAAGTCCTAAGCTACCTTGTGTTAAATAATCTATCCCAGGAGAGCAGTTAAGATGGTGGAGCACCATTCAGACCATGAGCTTGTCTTGTCTCTGACACACAGACAAATCAGGACCAAACCATTTTGAACACCTAGAAAATTGATCTGAAGATTAATGGAACGATCTGCATAACACGTGCCACAGAGCTCAGCAGGTACGCAATGCAGAGAGGTGAACTGGGACAGAGAGAAGCCATGGAGGGTAGGGAGCCCTTTTTGTGGAGAGAAGATAGAAGAGTAAACACACATGCAGAGGACAGAATAGCCATCTGTTCCCCAAAACCATGGATGGGGCGGGGGGAGGGGGGGGGAGGGAAGGAGAGGGTTTCACTACCAAGATGCTATAAACAGTGGAAGAGCTCAGTGCCTGGCAGTGCTCTGGTCAGGAAGCAGGGTGAATCCCCAGGAGCAGGCAGCACGGTCTGAGGAGAGTGGTTCCCCTGCATGGAGAGCATGTGGTAGAGGCCATATGGCTTCCCCAGAGGCAAAGGTCCCAGTGGACCCTGGGGAGAGCAGCCACATTTGCCGGTATTGGGACTAAGATGCTAGAGTGTGGTGAAATCTGGTGCCGCTGTGTGTTGTGGTTTGCCATAATCTCTGAACCTCAGAAAACTAATGTTTTTTGGGGGCAAGCCAGCACGCAACCATTGCTCAGCCCCTGAGAGTTGGGTCCAAGCTACAGGCGTCTCTGAGTGTGGGGTTTTGAAACACAACCCATCTGAGGGAGGTGCCGCCTGGCAGGTTGGATAGCTTGGACTCCAACAGGGTAGAGGCAGGGAGTAGAGAGAGGCCTTAAGACAAAGGAAGGGTCCTTGGTCACGGGTTGGTGAGAGCGTGAAATTCCTGTGTCAGAGGCTAGGGAGCTGGGTGAAATCATTTCCGCCTCTCGCGTGCACTCATCCACTCAGTAAGCTAGGTAGTGCCACCTAGTGGAGACCGGAGCCATTACACCAAGCCCCACACAACTGTGCCCTTCAAGCACATGCCAAGAGGACCAGCACAAGTCACTTCACCTGCTTAGTGTACAGACTACAGAGGACTACATAGTTTTGGTTACAGGGGAAACGATGTAATTTCATTGGAGTTTCATTCTGTTTGCTGGTTTATTAATTTGTTTTCTTTGCTTCTGTATTTGCTTAAATTGTTTTTCTTTCTCAGACACAAAGAATTTAAAAATTGAAAAAGTGAAAATTTCATTTTATTCTATAAGTCTTTTTTAATTAAAAATTCTTACCTTTGCTTTTTCTTTCCCTTTTCTCTATCAAGCTCTTTCAACAAGCAGATTGAAACACTTAGGATCTGCCTTCTTTTATTTGATTTTTGGTTGTTTTTAATTTCTAAATTTTTATTTTATTAATTTTTCTTTCCTCCAAAATGACGAAATGAGCAAATTTATCCAAAAAGAAAGAATAGGAAAAAAATGACAGCCAAGGATGTAATCAACACAGATATAAGTAAGATATCTGAACTAAAATTTAGAATCAGCATAATACAAATACTAGCTGGGGTTGAATGAAAAGCATAGGAGACAACTGAGAATCCCTTTCTGCAGAGATGAAAGAAATAAAATCTAGTCAGGCAAAAATGAGAAATGCTATAACCGAGATGCAATCTTGAATGGATGCCACGGTGGCAGGAAGGATGAAGCAGAGCACCCAATCCGTCATGTAGAAAATAAAAATATGGAGTATAATGAAGCAGAAAAAGAGGGAAACTAAGGCAAAATATCATGATACAAGATGAAGAGAGGGAAAAAAGGACAGAAGGTTTATGTGAGCAAATTATAGCACAGAACTTTCCTAATCTGGGGAAGGACATAGACATCAAAATCCAAGCAGCACAGAGAACTCCCATTAGATTCAAAACTGACCATCACCAAGGCATATCATAGTCAGATTCACAAAACACGAGACAAGAAGAGCAATATGAAAGCAGCATGGGAGAAAAAATTCCTTAACCTACAAGAGAACAAAGATCAGATTTGCAGCAGACCTATCCACAGAAACTTGGCAGGCCAGAAAGGAGTCGCAGGGTATATTCAATGTGCCGAATCAGAAAAATATGCAGCCAAGAATTCTTTATCCAGCAAAGCTGTCATTCAAAATAGAAGTAGAGATAAAAAGTTTCCCAGACCAACAAACAACTAAACCACCCTGTAACAAATTTTAAGGAGGACTCTGAGGGGAGAAAAGACAAAACACAAAAAAGACAAAACAAAAAAGAAAAAAGGAACAAAGACTATATAGAACCAGAGAGCATCACTAGAAACCTCATCTCTACAAGCAATACAATGGCAGTAAATTCTTATCTTTCAGTACTTACTCTAAATGTAAATGGACTAAATGCTCCCATCAAAAGACATAGTGTAACAGAATGGATAAGAAAACAAGATTAATCTATATGCTGCTTACAAGAGACTCATTTTAGTAAACACACCTATAGATTGAAAATCAGGGGATGGAGAACCATCTATCATGCTAATGGTCATTAAAAGAAAGCTGGAGTCGCCATACTTAAACAAGATTTTAAAGTGAAGACTAACCAGAGATCAAGAAGAAATTTTTTCATCATTAAGGGGTCTTTCCACCAACAAGATGTAACAATTGTAAATATTTATACCTCCAACTTGGAAGTGCCCAAATATATGTCAACTAATCAACATAGAGAAACATTGATAGTAATACCCTAATAGTAGGGAACTTCAACATCCCACTTACAGCAATGGACAGATCACGTAAGCAGAAAATCAACACGGAAACAATGGCTTTGGAGGACACACTGGACCAGATGGACTTAACAAATCTACTGAGAACACTGCATCCTAAAGCAAAATACACATTCTTCTCCAGTGCATATGGAACATCCCCAGAACAGATCACATACTGGTCACCAGTCAGCCCTCAACTGATACAAAAAGATTAAGATCATTCCTTGCATATTTTCAGACCATAACGCTATGAAATTCGAAATTGACCACAAGAAAAAATTTGTAAGGACCATGAACACTTGGAGATTAAAGAATATCCTACTAAAGAATGAATGGGTTAACCAAGAAGTTAAAGAACAGTTTAAAAAGTACATGGAAGTCAATGGAAATGTAAACATGACAGCCCAAAACCTCTGGCACACAGGAAAGGTGGCCGTGAGAGGGAATTATATAGTAATCCAGTCCTTCCCAAACAAACAAGAAAGGAGTATCAAATACACAGCCTTACACCTAAAAGAGCTGGGGGGAAAAAAGGAGCAAATAAAGCCCAAAACCAGCAGAAGATAAAATAAGGATTAGAGCAGAAATCAATGCTCTCAAAACCTAAAAACAAATAAAAATGATAATAAAAAACAAAAAGAAAAAAAAAACCCAGAACAGATCAACAAAATCAGGATCTGATTCTATGAAAGAATTAACAAAACTTATTAAACCCCTAGCCAGACTGATTAGGAAGAAAAGCAAAGGAGTCAAATAAATAAAATCAATCACAACTTACACTGCAGAACACAACCATAAAAGAATATTATGAGCAATTATAGATAATGAATTGGGCAATCAGGAAGAAATCGACAAATTCCTAGAAACATATAAACTACCAAAACTGAAAGAGGAAGAAATATGAAATCTGAACAGATCCATAACCAATAAAGAGGTAGCATTAGAAATTAAAAATCTCCCAACAAACATACATCCAGGGCCAGATGGCTTTCCAGGGGAATCCCAGACATTTAAAAGAAAAGTTAACACCTATTCTTTTTAAGCTGTTCCAAAAAAAATAGAAATGGAAGGAAAACTTCCAATGTCATTCTACAAGGCCACCGGCTACCTTGATTCCCAATTTCCTCGTGAACATGGATACAAAATTCTCAAGATACAAGGAAACTGGATCCAATGATACATTAAAAGTTATTAACCATAATCAATTGGCATTTATTCCTTGGATGCAGGGCTGGTTCAATATCCACACACACACACACACACACACACACACACACACACACAAAATCAATGTGATAAATCACATTAATCAAACAAAGGCTAAGAACCACATGACTCAACAGATGCAGAAAATTCATTTGACAAAATAAAGCATCCTTTCTTCATAAAGACCCTCACGAAGGTAGGGATGGAAAGAACATACCTCAAGAGCATCAAGGCCATATATGAAAGATCCACCACTAATATGATCCTCAATGGGGAAAAATTGAGAGCTTTCCTCTTAAGGTGAGAAACATGGATGTCCACTCTCACCACTGTTATAAAACAGTGTTGGAAGTCCTAGCCTCAGTAATCAGACACAAAGAAGTAACAAGCATCCAAATTGCCAAGGAGGAAGTCAAACTTTTACTCTTCACAAATGATATATACTGTACGTGAAAATCCCAAAAGACTCCAAAGAACTGCTTCACTGATCCATGAATTCAGCAAAGTTGCAGGATATACCAATGTACAGAAATCAGTGGCATTTCTATACACAAGTAATGAAGCAACAGAAAGTGAAGTCAAGGAATTGATCCCCTTTACAATTGTACTAAAACCCATAAGATACAGAGGCATCAACCTAATCAAGAAGTGAAAAATCTATTCACTGAGAACTATAGAAAACCTATGAAAGAAACTGAACAAAAAAAAAAAAAAAAAAAGAAAAAACATTCCATGCACATGGATTGAAAGAACCAATACTGTTAAAATGTCAATACTACCCAAAGCATTATACACATTGCATGCAATCCCTATCAAAATAACACCAGCATTCTTCACAAAGCTATAACTAACAGTTCTCAAATTTCTAGGTCATGAGAGAAGACCCTGAATAGCCAAAGTAATGTTGAAAAAGAAAACCAAAGATGGAGCCATCACATTCTGGACTTCAAGGTGTATTACAAAGATGTAATCATCAACACACCACAGTACTGGCACAAAAACAGACACACAGATCAATGGAACACAATAGAGAGCCCAGAAATGGACCCACAAATGTATGGCCAACTAATCTTTGACAAAGCAGGAAAAGAATATTCAATGGAATAAAGACAGTCTCTTCAGAAAATGGTGTTGGGAAAACTGGACAGCGACATGCAGAATGAACGTGGACCACTTTCTTACCCAATACACAAAAATAAACTGAAAAGGTAGGAAAGACCTAAATGTAAGAAGGGAAGCCATCAAATACTAGAGATAAAAGTAGGCAACAACCTCTTTGACTTCAGCCACACCAACTTCTTCCTCAACAGGTCTCTGGAGTCAGGGAAAACAAAAGCCAAAAATCAACTATTGGGACTGCATCAAAATAAAAAGCTTCTGCACAGCAAAGGAAACAATCAGCAAAACTAAAAGGTAACTGACAGAATGGGAGAAGATATTTGCAAAGGACATATTGGATAAAGGGTTGGAACCCAAAATCTATTAAGAACTTATCAAACTCAACACCAAAAAAACAAATAATCCAGTGAAGAAATGGGTAGAAGACATGAATAGACACTTTTCCAAAGAAGACATCCACAAGGCTCAAAGACATAAAAAGATGCTCAACATCACTCATCAGCAAGGAAATACTGATAAAAACCACAATGAGTTAGCATCTCACACCTGTCAGAATGGCTAACATTAACAACTCAGGCAACAACAGATGTGGATAAAGGTGAACACTTTTGCACTGTTAATGGGAATGCAAACTGGTGCAGCCTCTCTGGAAAACAGTATGGAGGTTCCTAAAAAAGTTAAAAGCAGAACTACTGTATGACCCAGCAATAGCACTACTAGGTATCTACCCTAAGGATACAAACACGCCGATTCCAAGGGGCACATGCACCCCAATGTTTATAACAGCGCTATCAACAATAGCCAAAGTATGGAAAGAATCCTAATGTCCCTCAACTGATGAATGGATAAAGAAAACATGGTGTGTGGGTGTGGGTACATACATATATTGGAATATTATTCGGTGACCAAAAAGAATGAAATCCTGCCATTTGCAACAACATGGATGGAACTAAAGTATTATGCTAAGGCAAATTCGTCAACCAGAGAAAGACAAATATCATATGATTGTACCCACGTGTGGAATTTAACAAACACAACAGATGACCATAGGGGAAGGGAATAAAAATATAAAAACAGAAAGTGAGAGAAACCATAAAAGACTCAAATACAGAGAACAAACTGAGGGTTGCTGGCGGGGTATTGGGGGGGGGATGGGCTAAGTGGGTGATGGGCATTAAGGAGGGCACTTGTTGGGATAAGCACTGGGTGTTAAAGTGATGAATCACTAAATTCTGCTCCTGAAATTATTACACTGTATGTTAACTAACTTGGATTAAAAATAAAATACTGCTATAATGTCAGGGGTATTTAATCCTAAAGAGCAAAACAAAAACCGAGGATCTAACTTCTGCTAGGTTATATAAAATGTAGTTGTGGCAAGTGATACCACCTGGCAGTTGTGAGACAATTACAGACAAGTATGGAACATGCCCATCACAGATCTAAGGACAT
>NC_043708.1:95874056-95971716 GCF_006229205.1 Suricata suricatta
GATATCATGACCTGAGCTGAAGTTGGACGATTGACTGAGCCACCCAGGCGCCCCTAAAATTCATTTATTTAAAAAAAGAAATTCTGTCCCGTATCACTGAAAATATCTTCATGATTATTATGGCTGATACTTATATTGAAAGCTTAAGATTTGTATATATATAAAAGGACCATTTCATTAAGAGGAAGAGGAACATGAGGGAAAGGCAGTGAGAAAAACGGAGAGATTCCAGCAATCAATACCTGTTATATATGCATTAGGAGAGACTGAAAAGTCTCAACTCCCTGACTTACAACTTTGTTAGAAAGGAAAAAGAGATCACTATGCATAACTTAATTGGAGAAGCACAATATGCCTCCTATACTGAGGTTTTAAATAAGGGGTATAGTTATGCTCAAAACAAAGAGCTATTGGGGCTGGGATAATCTAGGAAGGCTCAAGGAGAAGTTGAAGCTTGAATTTAGGTTTAAAATGGGCTAAAGGAGATGGTACAGCTTTCCACAAAAGGTAAACAGTAGGGGGCAAAATCTGAGTCCTGACAGAAAGGCATCCTGGCCTCCAGGACACCTGTCTCCCAGGACCAGAAGGGCTTCACTACTGTGGGATGAATTAAGGCTTCCAGCTGTGGCCTAGGGACAGGATGGGGGAGTCTTTGGGGGAGCTTGCCAGGGGACACTACCTGGCCCAAAGGCCTTACTCAAGTACTTCTTGTTGAGGTGGGCTGGAGCAGGTTGTTGGAAAGTGGAGCTTATGCTGAGACTTTTGGTAAAGCTGATTGGGATGGAGGAGACTGGGAGGATACAGAAATAGCTTCTGCTGTACTGGCTGGAGTAGTTTCAGATTTTATCTAGATCTTCTGACTGGGAGGGAATTGCTCTGTTTACTATAGCACTTCACATAGGATGGAGAAAATTTAAGTTTTCCTTAACAAAGAATGGGGAGGTGGTGCTGGAGGTTATGGGGGGGGTCCAAACCTCCCAATTCATACCTGTTCTGACTCTTGTATGCTTCCTAGTCTTTCCTATGGGACAGTGATCTGGTAGCTGAACTACGGAGAGAAGATAAGAGCTGTTTGGAATGCTTATTACACTGTTGTACTCTTAACCGCCTGGAAAAAAAAAAAAACCTTCCAACAGTTTTAAACATTTAGAAAAAGGCACAAAGCAAAGAAGGAGATTTTCAAGTTACTGTGGCAGAAAGAGGACTTGGGCATTTGAATAAAATCTGGTGCTGTCACTTAGTAATTCTGTGCCCTGGGAGTTTGTTTTTATGCCTGTTTTTCTACAGGCAAAATAGAGAATTGTACGAGAGGTTCCCAGCTGGATTGCACAGCACCTCCCACAGTCAACTCTTGCAGGCCTTTGGAAATACGTAGGACACACTGGCAGAACGAGGCTGGGGGGCAGACAGGAAAGTAAAAGCGTTTTTGGATTGTTTGGAGTTGAGTGCCCTAGAACCAGTGGGCCCAACCAAATGTCTTGCAATACCTGCGGCAGTGCAGCAAATGAAGAAAAGTGTGCTCCAAATGCCATAGGACCTCTGAGGGTGCTTAAGAGCCCCCCCCCCCCAACTTAATAATTTGAGGACTTCACTAAGCCTTGGGCTAGGGCGCAGGACCATAGATCAAAACCTGTCTGGCACATTCCCCCCAACTTCACCAATGGCTAACCAACTTTTTACTCAGCTTTCGACTTATCGTTTCGCTTCTTAGAAACACCTGCCCTGGCGCCCATATCGATCTTACTGTTATTTATTAATATCTGCCTCCCTCCACCCCTCGGTAGACTCCATACCGGCAGGGGTCGTGGATAGTTGTTGGGGTCACAGTTACACTAACAAACACTTTCTGAATAAATCCGAAGATCTGATGAGTCCAGAAAATACACAAGTCGCCAACGCGCACCAAGACGAGGGTTGACAACCACCCCCGGCCGCCCGCCCGTAACTTCCGCCCCTTCCCGCTCCTCCCAGGGCCCCCTTCTCCTTGCCTGTGTTCGTTTCCGGTGTTTCAATAAAGCTCGATTCGGCTCGAAGAAAACCCGTCCTTCCGGGAAAATGGCGACTCCCGCTCGTGCCCCGGAGACCCCGCCGGCCGCGGATCCGGCGCCAGCCGCGGGGGCTGCTGAGGAATCCGAGTGTCCGCCGCCGCGCCAGCCTCAGCCCCCGCAGAATGTCCTCGCTGGCCCGCGGCTTCGAGCCCCAAGCTCCCGAGGACTTGGGGCGGCGGAGTTTGGCGGAGCTGCGGGAGATGTTGAAGCGCCAGGAGAGACTTTTGCGCAACGAGTAAGCTGGGGTCCCGCCGAGTCACTGCCAGGCTCCTTCGGTTCGGTCTCCTCGGGACGCGTTCCCTCGCCTTCCCCCCAGCGAGTTCCCTACCCTGGAGGTGACCTTGCCTCACTCAGACCCTTTCCGGTCCCGCGGGCGAGCGGACGGCCTCCAGCCGCAAAGCCGACTGCGTTCTGGTCCGGCACGTAACGCCCGTGGCGCTTGCTTTTATGCTGAAGGGCTGCTTAGTGTTTTCAGCTGTTTGTAAGCTCCTCGTTGATTTTAATTACTTGACTGCTTCCCTGAAGGGAGGATCTGTACCCTAAATCCTTTGGTACTCCCGCCTCCCCTGCCCCCCAAATCGTGCCCAAAACATCTTGTCAGTTTCATCTCTCCAGCCTTTTTTTTTTTTTTTTTTTTTTTTTTTACAGGAGCCGTAGGAAAGGCTGCTGAAAGAGCGATAGGATACAGAGTGCTATATTAGGCAGAAAAAGTTTGTCTCATTCAGCTGGCCGGCTTCAAATGACATGAAAGTGACTTTTTTGTTTTGGAAGCCTAATTTAGCAGCTTGGTGCAGGATGGTTTGAAGGAGTAAGAGAGGACAGCTGGGTATTTCCAGGGACGTTCCCAGCAAGGGGGCTGTATTTGAAAGGTAGTTATGGGATTGGGAAAACTATATCAGGCGTGGAATAATTTGGATATGTAGTTGACAGAGAACGCTTAAGTTTCCACCTGTCTAGAGAACCACTGATAAGGGCACGGGAATAGCTCTGTGGTTGATTTTATTTAGAGAGTATTGAGTTGAGGGGAGAGTTAGTGTTATCTACTTAAACGCTGGAAAAGTCATGAGGATCGGGAGAGAGACGGCTGAGAACACATAGGAATCTCAGCTGGCGAGGATATTAATGTTGAAATTGTGGGAAAGAATGTAGTGTGAGACAAAGAATAGAGAGCCGAGGTATAATCTTCCCTCCGTCTATTATATGGGTAAAGAAAAGAGAATCTGAAAAGGAACTTTTGTCACTTAGCAAAAGGGACAAATGACCATTTGGGAACTTTCTAGTAGAGACAAGTGCTTTGACTCTTTGAGAATGGGTGTTTAATCTATAGCAGCTAATTAAATTTTTTGGTCTCAGGCATCCCTTTATATTGTTAAGATTCACTGAGACTCCCAAGAAGCTCTTATTTTATGTGCATTATATATACTGATGTTTATTGGCGTATTAGGAATTACAGGTGAGAGATTTTTAAAGCACCAGAATACACAATGATTAGCCATGAGAGCAATGATATATATCAGGTGGCCTCTGGAAAACTCCCATTGTATCCATATGGGAAAACGAGCATGGATATGGCAAATAATGGTTTAGTATTATTATGAAAATCATTTTGATCTTGCAGACCCCTCCACCTTCCCTCCCCAGGAAGGTCTTGGAGATCACACCTTAAAAACTGCTGATTTGGGGGATGTCTTATGGAGTATTATTATATGCTTAAAGTACTTTTGCTGAAATTTAGACAGATAAGGTATATTCCTTATTCTTCCTGAATCCCTTTATTTTTTAGGGTATTTAGATAATGACTCTTATTTCATTCCTCTTTTGAGGCAGTGGGAAATCAGATTTTTTACTTCAAGGTAGATTTTTCTCCCTATGAGGATAATGCTTTATCTTTATATCTCACGTTTAAAAACATAGCTGTAACATACACATCTTTTTTTCCTCTCATTTAACAGAAAATTCATTTGCAAATTGCCCGACAAAGGTAAAAAGATCTTAGACTCTGTTGCCAAACTGAAAGCTGCCATTGCAGAACGTGAAGAAGTTAGAGGAAAAACTGAACTGTTTCATCCTGTTAGTTTAGACTGTAAGCTAAGGCAGAAGGCAACTGCAGTTGTTGATGTGGACACAGATAAGGCCCCGAATTGTGACCAGATACTTGATACTCCAGTTTGTGGCTGCTCCTCTGGAAGTAACGTCACGTCGTGTGACACAACCTCACAACAACAGCCTACTCCCAAAGGCGATGAAGAGGCTCCCGAGGTTGAGGACACAGTGAGCAGGTGCCCGGCTCCCAGCCGCAGAGCCCGCGCGCCTTCCTCGTCTGAAGCTGGTGAGCCTCTCCCGCAGCATCGCGTTTCAGGTCAAGCCGAAGATCATTCTAGCAGCTCCGACAACCTGTTTATTGATAGGTTACAAAGGGTCACAATCACGGACCCAGGTGAACAGCATTCACAAGAGAACAGGAGTGCTGAGAACTTGGCAGGGCTTTCTCGTGGGGCCCAGAAGAAGCCTCATTACATGGAAGTGCTGGAAACCCGAGCCAAGAACCCAGTGCCCCCACCACATAAATTTAAAACTAATGTGTAAGTACCGTCAGAAACTGGCCTGTCACAGGAACATACTATTTGTTAGACTAAAATAATTGGGAGAATGCTTTCCGTTTGCTGGGCTTTGTGTGGGACCTGCTTGTAGTTAGGTAAGAGCACACCAGGGAAACAGCCTGGCTGGGGTAGAGGATTCAGGTTGAAAACCCTTCATGTTTTTAGCCAGAAGTAAAAAGGTTTCAAATAGCAGTTGGAATATTAAATTTTGAGGTGTTTAGGCAGTGTTTCATATTAAACCCAGAGTTAGAAAATTTATTTTGACTTTATTTTCCACAACAGTTTTTTGATATGCAGCCTCCCCCTTTGATTAGACTGTAAGTTTAGGGAAAAGCAGCTTTAGAAGCTTCTGGACATCTCAGTGAAAAATTGCCGCGTGCTCACGGTCTGTAAGCAGCTGGTGCTGGGGTGACACAGAAGTCCAGATCCTGCTGATCCTAGGTGAAAACCCAAGGCGTACACATTTCAAAGAACATTGAGCTATATGATAGGTCCAGGGGGAAGGGAGCCGAGAGGGGTTAAACAAACTGAAAAACAGGGGCGCCTGGGTGGCTCAGTCAGTTAAACGTCCGGCTTCGGCTCAGGTCATGATCTCACGTTCCTGCGTTCGAGCCCCGCGTCAGGCTCTGTGCTGACGGCTAGCTCAGAGCCTGGAGCCTGCTTCCTGTTCTGTGTCTCCTTCTCTCTCTGCCCCTCCCCTGCTCACGCAGTCTCTCTCTGTCTCTCAAAAATAAATAAAAACCAGTAAAAAAAAAAAAAAAAGAAACTGAAAAACAGATTCAGGCAAGACTGGCAAACTAACCTTGCTTCTAAGTTCCTTGTCATAGTTTTGTTTCTGAGACCTCCAGAAAAAGAAAGCTCTTTGAAGTGAAAAGAACGCTATTTACTCATATGGAGATGTAACATTCAATCAGGGAGTGGCTGCTGGTAGTGTCCCTGCCCGGAATTACCAGAATGTAGTATCTGATACAAAGTGGACTCACTTACTGCCTTTCTTTAAAAAACTGAAAGCCTCTAGTTAGCAGTACCTAAAAACTTTTATTAAAGAATTACTATAAAGAGACTAAATTTAAAGTTTAACCCTGCCATTTTTTTAACTTGAAAGCATTTTTTTCTTTTATATAGAAAACCAGGATTACATGACATTAAAATTTAGTTAAGAATGAAAAATGACCTTCGTACCCTTTGTAAGTAATCTCTCCTCTTGTGTGCAGTGAGGTGGGCTTCCTCACTTCTAGGAAGACAGAAACCGGAAGCATCATGTAGTTGGTCAGAGAATACACTGATCCTGGTTCTGGGTGATGGTCATGTAGCTGGAAATGGGAGCGGAGTGAGCCGGAGGGCCTCCTGTACAGATCAGGAGTGACTGGGCCTGAACAGGAGTGGCTGGAGGGATTCCACGTGTGAACAGCCTTTGGCTCCTTTTCTGCTCTTCCTCTGGCCTGTAGCATGCTCTTCTGGCTCCTGGTGCCACCTGCCTGCTGGCGGCTGCCCCTCCTCTCCCTCAGCTCTTCCTGGAACTTGAGATCCCCGTGGCCCTTCACCTATGAAACCTGGCTGTCCCGTGGCACCTCAGCTTTACCATGTGCAGGAAAGAACACTTCTTCCCGCACTTTTTCCCAGATTCCTTGAGTTCATGGTGCCGCCACTTTGGTTTTTTCCCCCAAGGTGTGTTCCTTTTTCTGCATCTCCATATCTGCTAGCCAGAAAGACCTGCATAACCTATTTTGTTGACCTTCATCTCTAATCATTCTTATTTTCATCCTTTCCTATCAAAAGGGAAGGCTCCTGTATGCTCCGGCCCCTGAACTTCTCTTGTGTCCCACCATATTGCCCCTCCTTCCCTGCTGGGATGCCCTTCTCCCTTCATTTACATAGTGAGCATTAATTATTCCATGACTTCTCAAAATTCACTGTTTTAAAGCTTTTCTGACAACTTTCCTGTCTCCCATTAGAACTGGTGGTTCAGGGACACCTGGATGGCTCAGTTGGTTAAGTGTATGACTCTTGGTTTTAGCTTAGGTCATGATCTCACAGCTTTGGGCATTCGAGTTCCGCAGTTGGGCTCTGTGCTGGCAAGTGGAGCCTGCTTGGGATCCTCTCTCCCTGCCCCTCCCTGGCTCACGCTGTCTCAGTCTCTCTCAAAATAAACAAACTTAAAATAAAGGAATTGGTGGTTCAGTTCATGTGTAAGGTTTGAAGAGAGACGGAAAATACAAAGAGCCTCTCAGTCTTTTACTATTTAAGAGGGGCCGATTTAAATACTCCTGTTTTTGAAGTAAATATGTTTAAAAATAGGAAGTATTTGTATCTACAAATAGAAATGTTGGTAGACTCCCTGTTACCTTTGTAGAGGAATGAACTGCTAGGTTAAAGGCTGTTTCTGTGTAGGAGTGTTGTAAACATGTGGCTATAAAAAGGAAACAGTCTGATGATAGAACATAAACTTTCCCTCCAGATTACCTTCACAACGACATGATTCATCTAGTCATGGGCAGAGAGCAGGGTCTCCCATTTCCTTGGAAGAAAGGCGGCTCAGGGATAAGAAGCATCTTGATGACATCACGTCAGCCCGGCTCCTGCCACTTCACCATTTGCCCACACAGCTGCTCTCCATAGAAGAATCTGTGGCCCTTCAGAAACAGCAGAAGCAGACTTACGAGGTATTAAGAGTTTTAAATTTTCTTGTGTGTTGGATGCTAAGTCGGAGATGACTCCAGCAAGTTTAGAGAGGACAGGACCTAGTAGAGAAGGTGCTTGAGAAATGGCTGGCTAATGCAGTTAGCTCTCCCGTGTATGCCTCTGGTTTTCAGGCTCTCGAAGTCTGCAAGGCCTAGCTGGAGATGACCACAGCCACTTAGAGCAGCAGAATGGTTTCTGCCAAGAAATGTGGGGAGACTCAGGCAGAATTCCCTGTCTCTTAAAGCCCATGCTGTTAGGCTAGCAGAAGTCTTGCTTTGTCTTCTACCTTACAAACCCCATGTGGGAGGTTCTCAGTGATAGAATCTAAGCAAGAATCAGGGAAATGTTTTCAGGTTTCCATCTCCTGGCAAACAGGGAAGAGTATAATGTTGGGGGACTACTGTGGTGTGACCAACAGACATTTGGACTCTAAGCTTAAAAGCATCATCTGCAGGGATGCCTGGGTGGCTCAGTCAGTTAAGTGTCCAACTTAGGCTCAGGTCATGATCTCACCATTCGTGGGGTTGAGCCCCACATGGAGCTCTGTGCTGACGGCTCACAGCCTGGAGCCTGCTTGAGATTTTCTCTCTCTCTCTCTCTCTCTCTCTCTCTCTCTCTCTCTCTCTCTCTCTCTGCCCCTCCCCCACTTGCACTCTGTCCCTCTCTCAAAAATAAACATTTAAAAGAGAGAAAGCATGATCTGCAGGCCCTTGTGAAGACAGAAGAATTGACACTTCTAGTGACTTAATTTTATATAGCACTTTCCTCACAGATCTGGGAGTTCTGCAGAGAACTTTAAACACATACATGAACAGTTTATGTACACAATGATCCGATGGGAGAAAATAAGTGTGAAGACTGTAGGGAGAAAAGAGCCCAGTATACTTAGATACTAGTGGTTTGAACCTCTAGGAAAACAACAGCTTAACTTCCTTGTATTATTAGCTAGATACTAATCAGGTGCCATAGCTCAGTTAATACAAAACTAGGCTGTTATTCAGTCTTAGTTTTTCACAAAAGTTCACTTGGCGTGGGTTGGCATTTTCAGGGCACTCCATTTTAAAAGCCATTTTGTCTTCCTCCTGTATTAAAGTATTATTACTGAGCTATGACAGCAGCCGTGGGGAATTGTTTTTTAAATTGTTTATATGATGTTCAGCGCCTGTCCTGAGGTATTTCTAGATTGGAGTCAAGTCCTCTGTTGGACACTGGGTTCCTTGGCAGAGTAGTAATAGCTCTCACCTCAGCCCTACCCACCCAGAGTCTCTGTGGCCTCATGGAAGGACCTGAAGTTCCAAGGTGTAGGGGCAGCAACGTGAGAGAAGTGGAGAGCCAGATGAAAAATGGGCATTGCACCTGCCATGAGTCAGTCAGCGGTAATGGCCGTGGGTGTACGTGAGCACACCGCCAGTGTCCAAACTGTAACTGGACTTCCTGTTGCTTAGCTGTTTTCATGGGAACCTAATTTGGAGAGGGATAGTCAGCTTTTTAGTATTGGTTTCTTGATTTTCAGTGTAACATTGAAATGTTAACTGTCAAGCCTAAAAGCCATGACTTCATTTGGGAAAGAAGATTCTTTTTTGGAGGATCAGCACAGCGTTAGTGATTTTTGACATTTGATAGTTCATACTTCTGCGAGTTTGTGTGTATACATGCATGTGTCCACATACTTAAAAATCTATCCATGTTTGTAATCTTTTTTTGTTTTGACATTTATTTACTTTTGAGAGAGAGAGAGAGAGAGAGCAGTGGAGAGCCAGAGAGAGGAAGACAGGATCCGAAGCAGGCTCTGTGCTATGAGTGCAAAGCTTGATGTAGGGCTTGAACTCACAAACTGTGAGATCATGACCTGAGGCCGAAATCAAGAGTCTGCTGCTTAAGCAACTCAGCCACCTTGGTGCCCCCATGTTTGTACCTCTGGTAGCATTAAGCGGGTTACGCAGTTTCCCATGTTGAGGTGGGGTATTTCCATGCACTGTTGTCTGTTACTGGAAATCTGACCACAGCTGTAGCAGGCTAGGAGCTCTCCTGATCACTGCCCCTTGGTACGTGTGGTAGGCACAGCCTCAGACTTGTCACTGCTAGAGAGAGCACCGAGTGGGGTGGTATGCCCCTTCATTTCCTTTTCTCTTCAGATGACGTCCTACTGAAAAGATTGCAGGGAAAAAGATGTGAATATATAACTTTTTGCTTCAATTTTTGTTTTAAAGGAGATGCAAGCCAAGTTCGCGGCACAAAAATTAGCTGAAAGACTGAATATTAAGATGCAGAGCTATGATCCGGAAGGGGAGACACTGAGGAAGTACCGAGAAGTAAGGGATGAAGATGATGATCAGTCCTCTGGCGAAGAGCTCTGAAGACGGCCATTGGGATAATGCCTGAGCCTCTGCCTGCTGAGGTGTCAGTGATCACACCAGGCTTCCTAGTGAGTGTCAAGATTAGTGTCAGACAGTGTTGAGGGAAGGAATTTTATAAAGTTACATGGAAGTAGCTATAAAAGTAGCCCAGTTTGTCTTTCAGGAGAGGACTATCATGTGCTTAAGAAGTTTGATATTTGAATATTACGTTTAATCATATTGTATTAAAGTTCTGCAGAATGTTGCGTGTTGGTCTGATATTTTAGTACATAAGCACGGTTCTATTTTCCTCTAAGCCAAATGAAAGCAGGTAACTGCTCTTTTCCTTATTCTTCCCTTTGTGGAATAGCATTTATTACATGTCTTTCAGTGAAATATTTGGTTGCCCCAGGCATCCCTAAAATGAATTAGGAAGATATAGTTCCCTACTTTTTTGAATAATGAAGGTTAGCAGCCTAGAGAATTTTATGCATGTTTGCATGGGGTTATTGAGGTATTGGATGTGAAGTACCTAGGAAGACACTCAGAAAATTCTTAAATGTTTGTTTCCTTCTTCTGACTTCCCCTTAGGAACAATGTTCTCTTTTCCTTCTGATTGGGAATAAGGAGTACTTTGGTGGATGTTGGAGGGTGGAGGATCTTTTTAGATGGTCAGATTTGCTGGAGTAACGCGAGATACAGGAGAAGTCTCGGGTGACTGGAGGGGAAGGGAGTAGCTGTTGTTAGGCTTGCCCTAACAGTGACCAGGTCAGTTGGTTAAGAACACCAATCTGTTTTTAAAGCTACAATTGAATTGTTAACACACTGCCCCCCCCACCCCTGCAAAGAGGCACATTATATAGGCTACAGAAATCTCAATCTCATATGTATACATGTTTATGTAATTTTAAAGGATTACATGGTTGTTATCAGAGATTTGTTTTAATATGTTGGGGCCTTTAAACAGTGTTGAAAGAATAAAATAGGAAATTCACAGTGTTAATGGTGATGTTTTACTGGTGCTTAATTAAATTTAACTTGCTTTAAAAGAGACTTTCACATATGACGTTTTCGTAACAACACACTGAGGTGTGATAGGAAGGGCTCGGCTCTCTGTCATGGATTGCGGTGCCGCTGCTGCTTTCCATCTCCCTTCTACCGCGTCCCCCTCAGCCGGTGCAGAAATATACTGAGCTAACAAATTTATTATTCCTACTTTCAAAAACTAATAGTAAATGGATTTTGCAGAAAATTATTCTTTAGAGAATAAAATATTTCTGGAAAGCCAGGTAAATACAGAAGGGCTCACGTGCATGTACACAGTCCCCTGCATTCGTATCCCCTAAAGAGAGCGTCTGTTAAGGTTTGGGTATGTTTTATTTTTACATACTTTTCTATGCATAGCTCTGTGTTTATCTTTTCAGTAATGCAATCATACTGTATGTTGTTTCATAGTCTGCTCTATGTATTGTAAACAGTTTCTCATATTAGATATTTTGCATTTTAGATAGCTACAGAATACTCAATTTTATGGGTGTACCATAGCTTTGAACATCAACTTGTTGTTTAAGAACTTGATAGTCAATTATAATGTAACCTGTAAACAACGTGATCAACATCTTAAAAGATAATCACATTTGTACAAAAGTGATTTATTTCTGGAAGATACCTTTCTAGAAGTGAAATTGCTAGATGGAAGTGTAGGTACGTTTTGAGAATCTTGATGTACATCACTCACCATAAAGATTGTGTCCCTTTATCTTCCTGCTAGCAAACCTCCAGAACCAAATATTGCTGTATCAAGTGTTTGCAAATAATTACAGGAAAGGATTATTTTGAAATTTTGTATTTCTTTGATTACTTAATGAAGGGTGAGTGTTTTTGTCATGTTGACCATTTATATTCATTGTTTTGAGCATTGCGTACTCATAACTGTGATTTCTTTGAGAAAGTGCCGTTTTTATTGGTTTAAAAATTCTTGATGAATTAAGATGTCCACCTTTTGTCATCTGTTATTGTTTTTGTGTGTCACTTTCTTTTTAATACAGTTTGTGGTGTCACAGCATAGAAATTTTCTTTAGGAGTCGACCTTTGCAGTTACCGTTGGGAACACTTTCTCTACCCCAAGGATGGAATGTATTTGTCCTTATTTTCTTTCAGGACTACTTAAAAATTTCACTTTTATATTTATATTTAATTCAAAAGGAAATTTTGAATCCATCGCAAGTCTATTTTGGGATATATGAGGTTAAGATTGAATTTTTGCAAATAGTTGATCAGTTGGGTCAGCATTATAAACCATCACCTGCCCACTGATTTGTAATGCTCTCATTATAGAATATTAAATTTCCATGTGTCTTTTGTGCTATGGGCCTACTTCTGGGCCTTCTAGTTTTTCCTGCACTATATTAATAATTATGGCTCTAATCGGCTTTTATATTTGGTATACAATTCTCCCTTATTCTTTTAAATTCTGTGAACTACAACCTTCAGAAAAGTACCTAAAACAGGTGTGTAGTTTAATGGGTAAAGAAACAGTTATGTCATCACAAACCAAATGCAGGAAAGCTACTGCCAATGCTCTGGGGTCTCCCCACGGGTCCTCTGTTGACACCCTATTTATCCCCCAGAGGTAACTACGTTCCTGACTTTATAGTAATACTTTGCTCTTTTAAAAAATGGTTTTTACCAGCTGATGTATGCAATAATATGGTTAGTGTGTTTTGCCTACTTTGTCCGGATACAAATGGAATCCTACTGTGTATGTGTTTGGTGTTTTTGACTCAACATTGCTTATAAAATTCATGCTGTGTGTAGGTGTGGTTTATCCACATCATTGCTGTGCGATGTGCCATTTCATCCACGCCATTTCGATCGAGGGTGGCGGGCACTTGTCTAATAGTTTCCGTTTTTGGTGATGATAAGCGATGCTGCCATGAGCTTTGTGCACATAAACACGTTGCTCTTGGGTATGTATCTAGTTCAGTTGCTAGGATATAAGGCATGTATAACTTTCACATTTAGTTTTCCCACCATCCCCTGTCCAGCATCTGTGAGAGCTCCAACACTTGATCTGCCAGATGGGATTTTAACCAACATGTTTTTATGGTAGGCCTTCAGTTTGGTTTTATTTTGCATTTCCCTAATCAGGGATGGCATCTAGCATCTTTGTGTTTCCTGGTCATTGGATTTCTTCTTTTGGAAAAGTGTTCACCCTTCTATCCTGTTTGGCCAGCTATCTTCTTCCTCTTTTATCTGGAGGATGTATTCGTGATACTACTCATTATTTAGTTACGTTTGTTGTAATTATCTTCTCCATCTCTGGGTTACTTTTCATTCTCTTCATGGTATTTTCGATGAACATAAAGTCTTTAAAATTTTAATGGCAAACTTCTCAATCTTTTATGTTTAGTGTCTAAGGAATCTTTCCCTATCCTGAAGTCATGAACATATCCTTTTAAAATTGTTCTGGTTAAAAAATGCTTTATAATTTTGCCTTTCCATTGTGTCATGGATTCTACCTGGAAATTATTTGTGACCCTGTGAGGAAGGATCCTTCTGGGTAGCCTCTTACCCTGGCAGTCTGCACTGAACGTCTGCCACACTTCAAACCTCTGCCCACCTGCGTTACTGATTCCTCTCCCTAGTTCTGTTCATCTATTTGTGTGACTATTACTCCATGCTATCTATGGTAGCTTCATGATGAGGCTGCAGTAAAGCCTGCCATCCTATTCTTTTTTTTTTTTAATGTTTGTTTATTTTGAGAGAGGGAGCAGGGGAGGGGCAAAGAGAGAGGGAGAGAGAGAATCCCAAGCAGGCTTCACACTCAGCAAAAAGCCTGACATAGGGCTCCATCTCACAAATAGTGAGATCATGATGTGAGCCAAAATCAAGAGCTGGACACTTTACTGACTGAGCCACCCAAGCGCCCAGGCCATCCTATTCTTTAAGAGTGGTTTGGATATTTTTGGCCCTTTGCATTTTCACATAAATTTTAGAATCGGCTTGCTATATTCCTCAAGAAACAAAACAAACCAAAAACCCTTCAAATTTCCATTTGTTTAAAAAAATGTTTGATATTCCATCATTAATTAACTTTAATTCTTAACAAAATTAGGAGATAGGAGATTTGGAAACTAGCCATTTATAAAGTATAATTACTATTTCAATGAGGATGACTATTTTCGGGCTACACAAGTTAAACAGAAAATTGAGAACCCCATTTTATTGTGAATACCTAAAGCATTGTGTAGTTTTGATTGAGAGAAGTTAGCAAGTAAGGGGTTTTATTTTTGTAATGTGACATGATATGATTATTTTTCAAAAATACTATTTTTCCCACTTACAGAAGAGGTAACTGAGGCACAAGGACTTGAAATAACTTGTTCAAGGTCAATGAGTTGGAGATAAGGTTTGAACCCAGGCTGTACGTGCCCTTAGCTCATAATCAACCTTGCTTCGCCAAGTCCAGTCAAAAGGGTACAGACATAGTGGCCATGTTATCATCTGAATTGCAGGTGAACAGAAGTTAACTTTTGAAAATAAATTTTAAGGAAGACTTTTTTCATGTTAAAATTTGGTTCAAAATAGGGAAATAGAGTGAATCTGCAGTCTAAACTCTTTACCTTCAATTTTCAGATGATTATGTTAAGAGAAGGAAGTGCTGACAACCTAAATGGTGAAAGATGTTTGAGGAATAATTTCATTATATGACAGTCACCCGTGAGATAATTCATAGGCCCTGTGTCTAATCCACATCACCTTCTCTGGGGTCCCTTCAGGTGGAAGTTAGCAGTTCGTGGGTTTATCTCTATTTCCTGTATCTGGGATGTGATTCGCTCAAGGTCACTCAGTGGCAGCCAAGAAAAGAACCCCGCACCGAAGACTTCCGGGCACAGGACTGCATGGCCTTGAGCACAAGGCCACCAACCGAAGTGGCATGTGGGCTTTAATGCCAGGCAAGAGCTTGGGTTACTCAGGTGTCTGTCAGGGCTCTGTGACTTAGGCCACGAAAGAGCTTTTGTTCTGATCATTTTTGTATTTGGAATGTCTCATTTTTACTCATGTTAGCACCATATGACCCCACTTTGGCCACTGCTGGGATCTTCACTCTTCCCCCCACCCCCACGCAACATTTGGCTGCCTAAAACTCTAGGAGGAGAGAAGGGAGGCAACGTGACCTCAGGTGTCACGGGCTTTATTCAGATGAGCAGGTAGAATCTGGTAGTTCACCCTTTGCCGGCTTCATGACAGTTTGCAATGCTAAAAGAAAGTAAAGTTGTGAGGAAAAAGAGAGTCTGTCTTTGTACAGGAAAAGTTGCCAGTGGCTCTACTAAATAAATAAAAGGATGATATATCCAGCTTTAATGGGGAGCATATAGAGTCATCTACAAAATATAGCAAATTGCATTACCGACTAGCTCCATGACAGGGAGGAGAAACTGAGAGCTATTATTTTAATTTCTGGCTAAAGTGAGGGAGCTTTGATACTGGGCCGATGAAACAAACCTAGTGTTGGGTAATAACTGAACTGGAGCCAGACCACAAATCAGAAGTGATTCTGAAAGCGCAGCATAAAGGCCTGAACAATTAAATATGATCTATTGCTTCCCAGATGATTTTAGAAAACTTGGAATTAAAAAAAAGGCGAAAAAGAGGGTAAGCCACTGGAATAGCATTAGATTATTAGATTTAGGATTTAAATGCCACTATTTCCTTTGAATCCGGTTGGAAGTTATGTGCTCTCATGACGATTAAGTCTGTAAGATGAGGTCAGCGACCCCTTATCTAACGTATGGGGTATGTTTTGAGAGAACAAAATTTCAAAGTGTGGTCTTTATAGAACACTTTGGGGCCTAAAAGAGATTCTATATGAAAACCTTATTGTAACGATGGTAACAATTATGGTTAAAGTAGTTTGGGAGGTACCTTTTGGCATACGAAGTAAAATGTTTTAAAATCACCACCATATGAAACTTTTAATTTAGTGTTAAAATTAACTGAGAACAATACAGACTCCCCCCAAAAGCTGTTTTGACAAGGGGAAATTAGGACATGGAGCTAAGGAAAGACCCCGCTTCGTATGGAAAATTCTCTCATTATTAAGGCAAAAGAATGAGTGTTGTAAATCAAAGCCTTACTCAGGGGGCACAGAAATGCTCCTCACAAGACGGAGACCTAGATTGGTGCTTAGAAATTCTGTCTGAAAATATGGCTGGTATATACATCACTTCTCTTAACCGGTCCCACATATATTTGTATTGAATTAAATAGCTCTTCGAGTGGTTATGCTGTAAAAATGAAAGAATATCTTCTATTGATTCGATTTTTAATAAGGATGTTTTCCCCTTCAGCTACATCTAATAGGGTCAAAATGAAGCACATTACGAAACCGTCACTGAAGACAAATCCCACCTCAGATTAGCATCTTTCGTTCTTAGGGAAGGAAGAAACCTGAAATACAATTTAGGGAAACTAAGGCACAGAGAGGCATAGAGCCATGCCTGTGGTACACAGCTGCTTCTAACAGAGCTAACTCTGCCCTCGCCCAGTGCTCTTTGCTTAATGTGGAGCCTACTTGTAATTACTTTCTTAACACGCTTTTGCAAAGTGACAGAAAAAGCACACTGCCAGAAATCTGTTTTCTAATTTTAAAACTATAGGAATGCCAGATAGTCTGAGGCACACTTACCTATTGCAACTGGGTTCAGTTACTACCATTTTCTTGAAATAAAAATGGATAATGTAGAGGTGCCTGGTCTGACTCTTGATCTCAGCTCAGGTCTTGATCTCAGGGTCGTGAGTTCAAGCTCCTCATTGGGCTTCACTCTGGGTGTGGATCCTTACTTAAAAACAAAAAAGAATGTATGTTTTAAAAAATAACATAAAAGGGATAATATACTGCTGGTTATGTCTATTTTAATTTTTTTAACATTAATTTTGAGAGGCAAGAGACAAAGCATGAGTTGGGGAGGTGCAGAGAGAGAGAAAGAGAGAGAATCCAAAGCAAGCTCCAGGGTCTGAGCTGTCAGCAGCACAGAGTCCGATGCAGGGATCAAACCCATGAATAGTGAGGTCATGACCTGAGCTGAAGTGGGACACTTAACCAACCGAGCCACGCAGGTGCCCGTGCTGGTCATATGAAGTGTGACTCTCTTTTTCCTCTTTGCTGCCTGACTTGCGTTGTTTTGAACGTTCCCACTTTCCCAACCTCTTCATTCAGTCTTTAGCAGTGTGACTTCCACCTATTTACCAAAACCTCTCACCACCCTCTGAAGGTCACAGGGGTCTTAGGGTTCTAGTATTATTGCTGGCTAATTAGAATAATTAATAAAAATTCCAAGAAGCCTAACGGCTTCTGTGAAGCAAATGGATTT
Source organism: Suricata suricatta (assembly GCF_006229205.1). NCBI lineage: Eukaryota > Metazoa > Chordata > Mammalia > Carnivora > Herpestidae > Suricata > Suricata suricatta. The sequence continues at coordinate 95,891,099 of NC_043708.1, forward strand.
GAGAGGAGTAAACCTTCTTTGAGAATTTATTTTTTTTGGTTGAGGTATAATTGACATAGAACACGATATTAGTCTCAAGTATGTAACCCAATGATTCAACATTTTATATACATTGGAGAAAGATCACCACAATAAGCCTAGTTAACATCCGTCACCATGCATAGTTACATTTTTTTTCTTTGATGAGAACTTTTAAGATCTACTCTTGGCAGCGTTCAAATATGTAATACAGTGTTTTAACTAGAGTCACCATGCTATATATTATTTATTTTATGACTGAACATTTGTACCTTTTGATTCCTTCACCCATGTCCGCCACCCCCTAAAATGGGGCTTGAACTAAGATGTTAAGATGAATGAAGTATGTGTGACTACAGTAAGGAGCCAGTTACCTTTTGCCCTGCTATTTTTCATCATCTCTGGGAACAAGGAGGACGGGACGAACGCTCCGTCCTTCTCAGGGCTGGATCTTCTGGCTCTGCCATCCTTTGGCAGGCCACGTCGGCTTCCCTCATGTCCTGCTGGGTGATCTCTGCCATCAGTACCTTCAAGGAAGCGGTCAAATCTGGAAAGTAAAAGTGCATCTTCCTTGTCCTACTCTATAAAGTCTCTGGTTTTAATAGTCTCTTAACCAATGATCATTTCTTAGATTGCCTCTTGTGTTGGTTTTTTAATCATTAAAAGAAAAAAATCATGGTTTAATTTACTGTCCAAGGGTGGGACCAGTATTGCTCTTCAAAGTTTCCACCTCTCAGTCCTACGCAGGAATGAGGTCTGGAGCGCTGTGCCTTCTGTGCAGTTCTCAGCCCACTCCGCCTGGCCTCTGCCCTCTCCGAGAGAACACACTGAGTCTTGTCAGTATGGGGGTCCCTCAGATACTACAAACAAAAGGACACTGTTTGCACTTTGGAACTTCATCTATAGTATTGCATGGCGTAACATGCCTCACAACTGGCAGAGACTCATAGAGGGTCTGGATACATATTTTGAGTAACACTGCTCTTAATAATGACCTCAATGTTCTTCAGTATGAAAGTTGATTTCAAAATAGAAAATTATATATTTGCAAATTGTGCAGGTCAAAAGTAGGCATTGGATAATGGTGGATGGGGGACCATATGGTGTCCCTGATTCAGTGTCTGTTCCTTCCTCTAGTCTGTGGCTGGCATGATTTCCTCTGGGGAAAAAAAAACCCTTTCATTTATTGGAGTTCTTCATAAAAACACATATCCTGGAGGCAACACAATATCAGTGAACTCTTACCAATTAATCTCTTGGGGCATATTAATTCATTAGATGATTTTTTTCCTGAAGGAAAGCAGGGTTTAAGGGAATGGGAGATGAAACAGGCAAATTTTGGGAAAGTGAGAGGAGGAGGACAGGAACTGGAAAATGGAGAAGGACAAGGATACGAAGTAGGCCTGATGGACCCTGAAGAGCCAAGGGGCAGCAAGAAAGTGTGACTTGGGGACTTGTCTATCTAACTGTCTCAACTCCTCTCCTCCGGCTCTCTTGAATCCACTGCAGTTTCAAGTGTTTGCTTCCAACAAAAAGGTCAAAGTCACCAATAGCCTTGATGCTGCTAAATTCAGTAGTTAATTCCCAGCCCTTCTTTTCTTGACCCCTCAGAGCATTTGGCATAGTTGATCACTCCCTCTTTCTTGAAACCCTGTTTGTTCTTGGTTTCTGGAACACCACTCTCTTGGAGGCACTCGATGACCACTTCCTGTTAGTCTTTGCATGTTCCTTCTAATCTTCCCAGCACCAACCACCGAAATGCGCACCGTTCTTTCCCTGAACCTCTTCTCCGCCTGTGCTCACTCCTTTGGTAACCTCACCCAGCCTGGCAGTTTTAAATACTGTTGACCATGGTGACTCCCAGATGATGTCTCTAGCTCCAAACTCCAGATTCATATTCAGCCACAACAGAAGCGCCCAGAGGAGAGTCCTGGGCTCTTGGGCGAGGAACCAGGATACACCGGCGGTGGTGGCAGAGTTCTTGCTTTGCTGTTCACAAGTTGAATATTCTTGGCCAAGTCATTTAACTTCTTGGGATTTGAGTTTTCTGGTTTCTAAAAGGAGGGAGTTGGATCTGGTTAGCATCGCCCAAACTGTGGATCTTAAAACAGAAATCCTATGGAAAATGAGCTTTCATGCTTCATTACTTGGATTGCTGCAGGGGCCTCCTGTCTGGTCTCGCTGCTTCTGCCCTGGCCCACACCCACCATGGTGTCCCGAGAGAGCAGCCAGCATGACTTTGTAAAGGTATCGTCAGATCAAGTCATTTTTCTGCTTCAAGCCCTTCAGGGGCTCCCAACTCAAAATAAGCTAAATTTTTATGCTGGTTTATGAACCCCCACCTGATGCTGCTATCAGTTATCTGATGGCCTCCTGGCTGTGGCTGTCATAGGCCAAGAGTGCGCCCACCTAAAGGCCTGTGCATGGCTGTTCTCCCTGCCTAAATATTCTTATCCCCACGCATGAGCAAGGCTCGTTTCTTCATCTCCTACAAGTGTTTATCCAAATGTCACTTTGCCAGGAACGCCAATCAATATAAAATAACCCACCTCAGTTGCTTTGTTTTCCTCTATAGAACCATACATTTTCCTGTTTGCTTATTATCTGACTTGCCTCACTAGAATATGAAGGCAAGGATTATTTGTTTTGTTTATTGCTCTATTCTCAATGGCTTAGAACAATGCAGATGTAATGGGCACTCAATAACAGAATACTTTTTTTATATTTATTTATTTTTTGAGAGAGAGAGAGAGAGAGAGAAAGCATGCATGTGTGGGGGAGGGGTCGAGAGAGAGGGGGACAGAGGATCCAAAGCAGGCTCTGCGGTGACAGTAGTAAGCTCAGTGCAGGGCTCAGACTCACCAACTGTGAGATCGTGACCTGAGCTGAACTCAGACACTCAACTGACTGAGGCACCCAGGTGCCCCATTGGTAACAGAAGAACGAGTGCGTAGAAGACGGCCCCCTGAGCCCCGCTCTGCCCCTGCCCCAGAGCCGCTGTCTTCCCCGGGGAGACCACGGCAGTGCGTTGTGGGGGACATGATCTCACCTCTGTGGTCTCCCTTCTCACACATGCCCTGTGTGGTATGTATTATTCCAGTGTTTCCAGAAAATAAAACTGAGGGTCAGTGGGTAGTGGCTTTCTCAAAGTCACTATTAAGACCTGCATCTGTTTTTCTCCAAGCCAAGTGCCCTTTTTCGTCTCCTGTGGTGACTTTTCCATTCTGTTTGCTTGCATTCCAGACAGCGATTACCTGGCCTCCCTTGTCGGGCGGGTGAGGATCATGTCACTGAGGCTTTCTGCTGGGCACCCTCCCCTTTGGTCCTGACAACAGTGCTGTGAAGAGCTGTGTCTTTCACAGATATTTTCCTTGAGGATGAGAGGCAACGGGGGAAACAGAGGGCAAAGATAATGAAAACAGCCCAGGTGCTAGCCCTTGTCTAGCTCTTTCCCTCCCAGCTTTTTGGTTCTGCCTTCTACAGCCACCGCCTCTCCCCAGATGCCCAGCACTTCTGCACCCCTGAAGCCAGAAGCTCAGATCTGCCACTTGCTCCTAGGGTAACGTGACTGTTAACTGTTCTATGCCTCCGTATTTGAGAAGTGTGAATAATAAGAACAGCATCACCATCCTAGGCTTATTGTGAAGACGAGACAGTTCTAAGTCTACAACAACTGTTAGCTGTTATCCTTCCTGCTTCCAGCCTATCTTCCATTCAATGCCTGCCCATCCCCCACTCCCTCTGCATCGCTGCTTCATAGAAGAGAACAGAAGGGTGAGGCCGCCCACCCAGAGCCCTTCCAGGGGGCACGGCTTTGCCCTTCAGTCCTCAGGAGTGATCCGAATGTCACAGGCCACAGAGACAGCAGCATTCAAAGAGACGTCCCTTCAGTAATGGTGGGTTGTTCTGTCACACCGCGGTTCCTAACTTTGGGGACCAAGGCTAGAGGAGTCGGGTTATAGGAAGAGAACGGGTTTAGGGAACAACATGCAGTCGGTTTTGGACTTGTACCTGTGGGGGACCTCACAGATGCATAGGGGACTCGTGGAAAGGCAAGCCTAACCCTTGGGAAGTAGTTCAGGACTGAAGAACAAGGATGAGGCCCCTCCATACGGAGAAGCTGGTCGAAGCCCGTAGAGCAGATGCTCTGGGACAGCCCAGAGCGGAAAAGAAAGGGCCAGTGACCATGGGAAGCACAACAGAGGCTGCTGCGCAGGGCTGGCCTGCCATGTATCAGGTTCAAAAGTGGACAGAAATCCTGCCCTCAAAGGCCTTAGAGAGCTGCCACTTTGCATGAATAATTCTTATCCAGAGGATACAGGGCTAAGTGAGTGACAGAGATGAAGGACTTCCCTTCCAGGCAGGAGGCCAGGAGGACACCATGAAGGAGGGTGTTGAAGCAGGCTATGAACCATGGGTGCAGCGCAGACTGGTGGGCTGGGGAGATGGCTGGACACAGCATTCGCAAAAGCCAGGAAGCAGGGAAATTCAGAATGTCTGGGAAACTGCAAAGTCTGCTCATATCTGGCCAGTATAATGCAGAATTGGTTCAAAAGCATTAAAAAAGAGTCCTAGATTGAAGCTTAAAAAGACTTTAAAATGTATATGATTGTCGAAGACACTGAGATGGAGGTTAGTGTGCAGGCCATCTGTTAGTGGAGCCCCAGGGAGACACCTAGGTTCACAAAGTCTTCAGGTGACCTCCCAGGGAGCTCAGATGACCCTGCAGAGCAGTGTCCACAAGGGAGGTCCCGAGGCTGAATTGTGACCAGGAAAAGATGTGTCCGAGTCCTCCCCCTGGGTACCTGTGACTTTATTTGCAAATGTAATAAAGTTAAAGATCTCGAGATAAGGTCATCCTGCAGTTAGGGTGAGCCCCAAATCCATCAACCAGGGACCAGGGCTCTCATCAGAGAAAGGAGGGGAAGATTCGACACCTAGCCTCACAGGGCTTCTCCCTTCTCACGTAAGGGCAGAGGCACGGTCTGGAGGGATGTATCCATAAGCCACGCAACGCCAGGCATCGGCCACAGCCGTTAGCACCCAGGAGACAGGCATGGAACAGACTTCCTCAAGGCCTCCAGAAGGGCCTTCCCGCTGACACCCTGATTTTCGGCTTCCAACCTCCAGAACTGTAAGAGAATAAACTCCTGTTGGGTTAAGCCACCCGGCTTAAAAAGGAGGCCAGGCCTTCTCACCCTGTCTGATCAGTCTTTGCACATGGAGTGCCCTGAAGGAAGCACGATCTTGGGTGAGCCACTTCTCTTTGGAGGAGATAATCCCCAGAGAGGGCTGACAGCTGAGGGCCCTTGTCTGGAAGCACTCCCAGCAGCCTGGGCAATACGTTCTGTGTTCCTGAAGAGGATCTGCACCACACATTAGTAGCTACGTCTCTGTGCCTCAGTTTTCCCATCTACAAAATGGGAATAACAGTGAGACCTATCTTACAAGCTTCCCAGGAGACAAAATTCAGTGATAATACCAGGAGCTTAACATTTATGGAACCCTTACTGTACACATGCAGGCATGCCTGTACTTGACTTCATACTTGTGTGTTGCCCCATATTTTGTGAGCACCCAGTAAACAGCAGCTGTTTTCACAGGGGGTGCATCCAAGGTCACATAGCTGCCTGAGCCAGGATCAGAACCCAGATTTCCTGACTCTCAGGCCAACACCCCTGTGTCTGTAATAGGTCCCCTCTCTGCATGTGCCTAATCAGGTCTTCTTTCAAAGACACTGATGGTATTTTTATGCAGTGAAACCCAATTTGTGCTCCACAGAGGAAATGTGACTTGCCTTATCATCTGAAGGGAAGAGCTCTGAGTTGTCTGAAATTGATTCACACTCTCTCGGGCAGACTCTGTGTGACCAAAGACATTGATTTGTAAGACAGGCTGCGGCAGGAGGGGCCGCCGGGGCTGGGCACAGGTCCCGGCTGCCTACAGTTAATTGGTTCCGCAGGCCTCGCGTCCCAGCGTCTGCTGACATGGCATTCCTGAGATGTGGGGAGAGGCTAGACACTATGGCTTTACAGAGGACAAAGTGAAGGACAGAGAGATTAGCCGATTTGCCCTCTTAATTATGTGGCGAGCTGGAGATGGAGCCAAGAATTGAATCCAGATTTCTCCAGTCCCAGATGGGTTTTTTCATTGGGAGGCCTGCCACATTCCCTCCCTGGGAACCGCCCCCTCTCTGGAGCCCAGGAACACATACCTGGGCTGAGTTCAGGGCTGTGTGTCTCTGTGTGTTACGCCTCCCTCTGCGTTATATAGATTCTTAACAAGAAAGAAAGAACACATTCTTACCCTTAAGAATGGTCACTTAATTGAGAATAGCATAGGTGATACACAGTTTGCTTAAATGCTCTTAAACACATCAGAATTTTGGCGTGGCATGTCGGGTGCCCAAACAGAAGGACCCTTCAGATCTGAACTATGCTTTTCTTTACAGAAGAATTTGCATGCAGGGGCGCTGTGTATGTTATTAATGTTAAATAGAGTTTCCCCCTCTATTCAAACCTCTGAGATGAAATTCACATTGACCCAATCTGGGATTAGGAAGGGACAGTGGCCATCCAGAACTGTGAGTATGCACCCTCCTCCACGCAGAGGAGACTTTAAGAACAATACTGCGGGCAGAAGCGGCTGGGTGGCTCAGTGGGTTAAGTGTTCGACTCCTGACTTCGTCTCCGATCATGATCTCACAGTTGGTGAGTTTGAGCCCTGCATCGGGCTCTGCACTGGCTGCTCTAGATTCTCTCTCTTTCTCTCTCTCTCTGCCCCTCCCCTGCTCTCTCCTTCAAAATAAATAAATACACTTAAAAACAAAAACAATACTGTGGGCTTTCACCACTAGACGGCTTGACCTGAATTACACACTTAAAAATGTTGCAGATACAGTTGCTACCCATTTCTAGATTTTCAGGCAAAGTTAGCTTTCCAACAAGGTAACTCACTACAGATTATTGCTATTGTTAACTTTAGGTACATTAGTACATACTGCTGTTATGTGCCCCCCTCACCCAAATAAATTCTGTATTTTGAAAGTATAGATAAGGGGTGCCTGGGTGTCTCAGTTAAGCATCCAACTCTTGATTTCAGCTCAGGTCATGATCTCCAGGTTCGTGGGATGGACCTCCATGTCAGGTTCTGTGCTCACAGCATGGAGCCTGTCTGGGATTCTCTCTCTCTCCCTCTCTCTCTGCTCCTCCCTAGCTCGCACTCTCTCTCTCAAAATAAATAGATTAATTAAAAAGATTAAAGTATAGACAAGACAAGAAACAAAACCAGCTTGCTAACTTCGATCTAACTGGCTACTGACCACACGGTTTTGGTGACTTTTTGTGAAAACACCAGAGTAAATGCCATCCCTCAAGCCTGCCTGGTGATCATCCCAGCTGGCCTCCTCTGTCAGCCCCTTTGTCCCAGACTGGACCTTCCTTGGAAATGGACAGTTTTCTCTGTGTCTTCTGGAGCTTGTGGCCAGAGGAGTGCTTGGTCATTTTTTCCTTCCTTCTGGGCTTCAAAAAGCCCAGAGGTTCTTTAAGACAACAGATAGCTGGTTGATTTGTTCAACAGGTCATTCATGCCTGCATTCATTTATTCAGCTGATGTTCTCTAACACCCATTACATGCCAGGCCTTGAGATTCCTCGACCTCTTGAAATTAACAGTTTAGTGGGGGAGGGGTGCCTGGGTGGTTCAGTTGGTTAAGCATCTGACTTCAGCTCATTCATCATCTCTCCGTTTGTGGGATCCAGCCCTGCGTTGGGGTCTGTGCTGACAGTGTGGTGCCTCCTTGGAATTGTCTCTCTCCCTCCCCACCCCACCCCCAACTTGAGAGCATGCACATGTGCATGCTCTCTCTCTAAATAAATAAACATTAAAAAATAACTTTTTAATGTTTACTTCTTCAGTGAGTAAAGCAGGGGCAGAGACAGAGGGACAGAGAATCCCAAGCAGGCTCTGTGCTGTCAGTGCAGAGCCAGACTTGGGCCTCAATCCCATGGACCATGAGACCATGACCTGAGCCAAAATCAAGAGTCAGACACTTAACTAACTGAACCACCGAGGTGCCCCTAAAAAAAATTTAGTGGGGGAATGATAATAATTACGAAGGTGGGAAGTGTGATGGAAAAGTGCTAAGGAAACATGAATTCCACCCACCCCCTTAAGAAAAAGTAACTGTCTCCTTTACTCTTCCACTCAGAAGAGACCCTTCTCCCTAAAGTTACTACAGCCCTCACCAGGTAATGCTGCATTATCTCAACTGCCGGGCTTAAAAGAGTGTTCACTTTGGGCTCTGCTTAAAGCAAGAATAAATGCATTAGCAAGAGAGTAATAAACGTGATCTGAGGATGAGTCTGGGCTCTTACATCAAGATACATTGGGTGGTAAGGATGAGGGCAGTGGGGAGAGGAGAGAGGGGAAGTGGAGAGTTCTGCTTTGGGAAATGCACCGTAATCTCTGTCCCCCTTCACTCACTATCCTGTGGGAATTCAAAATCACCTTAGCATATTAAAGGTTTTGATAAGTCCTAGAGTAAAAAGCCTGTTTAACTTTGTTCAACTCAGCATTTCCCAAGTGTATTTGCCTGGAGATCCAATTTTATGTAATACCTATTAATATAGAAATACTAGACTAGATGTTCGCTGAAAAGCCAATAAACATTTATTAAGCGCCTACTTTGTGCTAGGAAGTTGCCTCTTGGGCTGTATTACATGAGTTTATGAATATTATGATTTACTCAAATAAACAGTGTAGATGGAGATTTTTCCATGGACAATACCTTCTAATTAATCTGCCCACGGTTCCCAGGAGCGACTTCCTCCCTTCCAGAGGGCACCATTTCATATCATTAGTGGTTTTCCACACCAGTGCCAAATTTTTTCTCCAAATTATACTGGAGTTTAAGTTAGATTTAATTCTTTTAAATTAATACAGGAAACAGAAGAGGGAAAAGAGCGCTCCCCTGTGCTGGTTGGAACTGCCCATCAGATTCTAGCCCAGAGGACTGGACCAGCCTTCAGATGCACAAGACTTTTTTGGAATGTGCACACAAACTCATTTACTCATGCCTCTTTTCTTTGGGTTCTAGGTGCTTTAACGGGTTTTGTAAAGTTCAGTTTGGGGAAGGGGAACTTTTAGCACATGCTTCTTTTGTACAGCTGATTAAAAACAAAATCCTCATCTGGTCAGCCCTCACATAGACCCATTTTTTTCTTCTGCCGCTTCTACAAAGGGAAAGGACATCGCCTGTCTTTAAAATGTTCTCCCAGGTGTCTTATTCTGCAGAAACTTTAGGAAGTGAGTCTTGACAGAGAGCCTGGTTTCCTTTATTTTAAAGTCATCTTACTTTAGATTTTCAGAAGAAGACAGGGCACGTGAGAGGGAGGGAGCAGGCCGGGAACACACACGGGCTCGTGGTGAGAAATCCCACTGCTTGTTCTAACTTTGCCTTGTGGAATATTGGGAAGAAAACCTAGGCAGGAAGTTAGGATCTGCAAGTTAGGCACTCTAAACTCTGGATCCTGTATTCTTTTTCATTCTCTGAAATGGACTCTGTGCTGCTGACTGCAATGCCTAAGTGATAGCTGCTGATAAATATTATCTTTGTCGAGATGTAGGGCATCATCAGATGTCAAGTCTGCAGACTAATTTTTAATGCAAGCCCAGCAGATTTTTGTGGATATGGGCCAGGAATTTTAATGAAAGAAAACATCAAAGATGCAGAAGAAATGAGAATATTAGTCAAGGAAGATACACAGCGATGCTCTCTGATAACCCCTATTATTGACATTAGAACTCTGTGGGAGCAACTTAAATAAACATCTGGACACTGAGTTTAGACATTTTCAGTGACAAACCCCAGACAGATCTTTTCGACTTGCAATAATAAATATTTCAGAGGCTATATGAATCAACTGAAAATTCTGTTTTCAATTATTCTAGTTTTATAAATAGAGCATAGTTAATTATTCAAGTATAGAATTTCTTTTGAAGATTAGGTGAATTTTATATTTCCTTTGTCCATGTTATACTTCAGTTTTATTATTCATATCAAATTTATGTCTGTGTGTTCAAAAATAATATAGTTAGCTTGCCAGATGCTATTAAATCAGAATCCAGCTGAACTTGATTTTTTTATTATTTTATTTTCGGGAAAGACTCTTTTACAGCCCTCAGCCCTGCTGTTGCATGAACTTGTTCCGCATGGCTGGCCCCAGGGAAGGACACTGGTGGTAGGAAAAGGGGAAGGCGGACATTCTTACCCAACCTCTGGGATTGTTTGGACATGTTTGGCCATCAATAATTCAGGAAGGCATCAGAAAGACAGCATGGTGGTAAAGCTTCAAGAGAGCCAAACTTTACGAAAAACTTGACTAAAGTAAAAAGAGCAATGTAGTCAGTGACCGAACTTACCTCAATGGTCCTGTTGGTTGCTGTTGTGTATTTTCTAAGACAAATACAGGCTTTCCCCTGAAAATTGAAAATAAGAAAGAGAAATGTAATGAACGGCATATATATTACCTCCAGGGAGCCTAAACTCTCATGCCTTAAAAGTTAGTGTGTGCAGTGGAGAGCCCTTGCTATTTCTGTCCCGCTCTGGTATTAAGAGTGTGACACGGAGCGGGCCATCTTGGTTAGAGGCTAGCTTAATAATATTGTTACGTGGTGCTTAGTAGAGGTGTACTTTGTGAGATATTTATGTTCACACTTACTCCCCGCCGACCCCAACCAGACTGATCCTCATGGATGAGGACTCGCCCATCGCTGAGTCTGGCACAGAGATGCCCTTTTAAAATGTTCTGAATACAGAAGTCCTACTTCTGCTTCTGGTAATTTGGGGAAGAAAAAGCTTTAGGCAGGCCACAATGTCTCCATTTGTCCGCTTTTAAATCTAGGATGTGATCATAGTAGCCAACATTCATGAAGCTCTTATTCAATTCAAAACTCTGTATCAGGAGCCACGTTAAAGAAATACGTGTATGTAATATAAAAAGTCAAATAGAACTAGAAGCTTTATAAGAAACAGCAATCCCCTTCCCAATCCCATCCTACCCCTAAAGCAATTACTTTAGATGTTTCTCAGTTATTTATCTCCAGATTTCTAAATAACATGCTCATGGTGCTATCGCTTAATTTTTGAAATAGACACTATCCAGTGATTGAAGAGTGCAGCTCCTCAGGGTGGTTAACTCCTGTCCCCCATCCACCCTCTCACATTTCTGCTCCTCTCATCTTCCCAGTTTTTCATTAAATATTCAGGGTTTACATTACAATGACTCTAAACCATATTTTCACCATATTGCAAGATTACATGTTTTTTTTAAATGACTTAAATTTGCTCTGAAATTCATAATCACTTTATTTGTTTGCCTGCTTTTTTGTGTGCTTGGAAAAGGAAGTCTAAGATTCTCCAACAGAAGCATAAAGCACCTCTCTGTGTTGTCAAACAAATCAAATAAACGTCTGTTCTTTTTTCCCTTGGAGACTTCCCTGCTAGAGCCCCCGTTTCGCTCAGCTCTGGGCTGCCTTGTCTCTCTGTCTGCCCCATGCTGTGACTCTGAGTCTCCCCTTCACTCTCATTCTGGAATTCCTTTACTTCCTTCTAGGAAAATGTATTTTCTGGATCTCCTGTCTGTCTTTTGTGGTTTTCTGTCAGGTTTCAATGGCACACATCTTCCATCAAATGTGGAAGCAGCAAAGTCAGCACAGGACGTATATTTTGGGTACTTTGCATATCTGATGGTTTTATCCTACCCTTACTCTTGATTCATAGTTCAGCTGCATATTGAATTTTAAGGAGGAAATGATACTCTCCTAGGATCTGGAGGCATTGGTAGCTTCCTTTTAGATTCTAGATGCTGAGAAATTTGATGGCATTCTGATCCAAAGTCCTTTGTACATGATTTCTCTCTTCCACTCTTGCTATCTCTTCTCTCAACACATTTAGGTTGTGTGTGTGTGTGTGTGTGTGTGTATTTTCCCATCATGAAGTTGCGTGATGATGTGCTTCGGTGTTAGCCACCCCCCTCCCTTGTGGATTTGTATGTAGGGTGGGTTCCTACTGATTGGGCTTGTTCAATCTAGAAAAGTGTTTGCTGATTTCTGGGGAATTTTCCTGCAGTTATGTGATAATTTATCTACTTCCACTTTATATCTTCTCGGGCTGGAACTTTTGTTAGTAAGATATTGGATCTCTTGGATGATTACTGTTATGTTCTTACTCATATTCATTATACTTTTCTCTTTTGTTTTATTCTATTCCTTGAGCTATGTATGTTTCTTTCAAGTGCCATTTCCCACCATTTGACATTGGTCTCTTTCTCATGTTACAGGTTTTCTTCTGATCTCTTCTATCCTTGTTGTCTAGTGAGTTATTAGAAAGTTGAGGAAGGATCTATTTTGGGGTCTAGAGTGACGGGGGCACCCAGCCTTTCTTTAAGAGATTTCCAAATGTCAGCATCCCTCCTTTCTCAAACGCTGGCCAGGTTCTTCAGAACGTCTCCTGCCTTCAGGGTGTGCCCTGTTGCCAGCATTTGGGGAAGAGTGCTGGTGCTCACCATTCAGCCCGCAATCCTTCACTCTACTCCCCTATTTTTAATTAGTTGCCTCCCCCTGCCCTTGTGAACCCTTGGGCTCCCTTGAGTCTACCCTTGTACGGTGCCTCTCTCTAGAGGGGCCGCGACCAGATGCAAGGGTTGGAGGAGGGCTTCCCTATCACACCGTCAGTGAATCCTTTGGTTTTTAGCACCTCAGGCTGACTTGCAGAGAATCTCTGCTGCTTCCATATCTTTACATTTCTGGGTTTCATTGGTGTAAATCAGCTTGCTTTTTATTGGTTTCTCCTCGCTTGTAGATAGTTACATTTCAGCTTTCTCTCTGCTGGCAGGTAGTTGAGGGCACAGGTTAGTATAATTCTGAGTCCTCTGTCACTTCAGTAGGGCTTCAGTATAGAATGGATTTAAATGTATATACACAATATGCAGTATTTAACTGGAAGTCTTAGTAATCTGTTCAACAACCTTTTGATGTAGGACCAATTATTATCCTTGTTTTACAGATGGTTAAACAGGCCTAGTTTAGGTCACGCAGCCAGGAAGTGATAGAGTTGGATCTTAAACCTAGCAACTGTGTCGGACCCTCAGCCTAGTGTTTTCCAAGGCAGTGGTTCTCATCCTTGTTCGGCAAGAGAACCTCCCAGAGAGCTTTAACAAATGCTAATTCCTGGGCCACACTGAAACCAATCAACTCTGAGTCTCTGAGGATGGAACCAGGCACTGATGCAAAGTTTGTAACAGTTTTCCGGGGGAGATTCTAGGGGGCATCCTGGATTGAGAACCACTGCTCTGAATTCTCCTTCAGTTCTGGGATTCTTTCTTCCACTTTCCCTTTGGAACAGGGGATTACCCCCTAGTGTGACAGTCGGGATTTCTCTGTGAAGTCCCTCAGGCCCCTTCCTCAACTGCCCTCCACCCCTTCCACTGTGTTCACTTTTTCACCAGCTGTATTCAGAGCGGGTTGCCAGATTTGGCAAATAAAAATACAGAACTCTCAGTTATAGTTACATCGCATATAAACAGCAAATATTGTTGTTAGCTTAATGTGGCATGTAATATTCATGATACACTAAAAAATTTTGTTGATTCTTTGAAACTCAAATTTAATGGTGTCCTCCCTCTCATCTGGCAATTCTATATTCAGGGCACCGTTTTGCACATCACTTGAGATTTGTAGAACCTTCCATCTGGAAGCAGCCTGCCTTTCCTCTGTGTCTCCCAGGCTCCCGTTGGTATTGCCACCCGCCCTGGAGTACAATCCAGTGGGTGGGCAGAACCGATGCCCCGGCCTTGCCTTCTCGTCCTCTTATAAGTGACAGGTTCATATGTCTCAATACCTGCTTAAATACACATCTCTTCCAATACATTTTCATCTCTCCTCCTCTGTGACTGCCCCCCCCCCCAGCATTTTATTTGGGACTAATGAACAAGTTGAAGTTACTAAGTTCGTTCTGCATATTGTGAGATGTCACCCATCTGTTGCCCTGATTTGATGCAAGCAGCCCCAGGACTGAGACTGTCTCTTGTTCATGGTCAAGTCCCCGCAGCACTTGTGACTTTGGGTGTGGTCGTGGAGAATGAAGCCACTCAGGAACCAGATCCTCAGGCTTCTCTGCTCTCCCTTTCTTTGGCAAATCTTCTCTTCCTGGCTTGCCAGGCACCAGAGCATGTGATATAAGGAGACACTCTGAGCGTCCTGTAAGTATGAGCTTGAACTTGAATGACACTGAGAGTGAGTGCCTCCTTATGTTTTAAGGTGCCTTGTTGGCCTCACCCTAGTCTGGCCCTGCCTCTTGGGGAAAGAGCACTCAGTGCGTGGCCCCAAAGAAAGCAGACCTAGGGAGTAGGCTGTGTTTCCTGACCTCACATGTTCGGTTCATATCTCATTTGCAGTATGTGGATGCTGAGGCCTGTGCCCACCTCCGTGGGGCCACCAATGTGTTGCCAACACGTGACAGCAGGTGTGTGAAACATACACTGTAGGTACAGAAGAGGCTCCAGAACTTTCTGAGGTCTGCAGACAAATATTTAGGAAATACGTAGTAAAAAGGAAAATCAGTTCCTGTCCTCAAGGCGTCTATGCTGTGTAAGTGTCCTCAAATTAAAATTACATAGCTCTGTTAATAAAAATACATTTTTCCAAAAACCCAGAATCACAAAGCCTTCTGTATTATCTTTAGCAGAAATAGGGTCTTTGAAGCCATTAACTGGCTATGTTATCATAGAAGTCACTTACCTCTCAGACCTCGGTTTCTTTGTTTGTAAGACTATGCGGGCTCATATGAGGCAATCTCGAGGCCCCTCTGTATTTTAAAGCTTCCATGATTTCTCTTATTTGGGCATTTCATTTCCTATGCAACTGGTACTTCTCTCCTGCCAAATGACAGAAATATTTCTATTTAGAATATCTTTCTTGATTTATCACTTATTTTAATCTAGTCCCCTATCCTGGCATACTGCTTTGCCTAAAACCTGTATTTTAATTTTTTAAATGCAATTTGTCCTTTATAACTCTTTTTCATGTCCCATAAAAATGATGGATGGGGGAAGATAGATAAAGCTACAGATCAATCTTAGATTCTGATAATCTAATAAATGCTTTGAGCACCAATCTTGCAGTTTATGACCCCTTGCCAATTGATTTATGGCCTCGTAGTAAATTTTCTCTCCCACTTATCCAGTATTTATTGGAACATCTTGTTCTTAGAGGACAAAGTACTGTATAAAACATCTGTCAAAACAAGAGGCAATTCCATTAAATATCCTCTGCTTCCAAAAACCTACTTCTCTGGTTCTCTCCAGGATCCAGATTGCAAAACAACAAGTCATGTTACGCACAACATTTGAGTGAGATTTCAGGCACGTAAGATGTATTTGAAAAATCAATAAAACACAAGTTAATGTGACAGGAATCAAAAGTCCCTATTTGGTCGACATGAGAGGCTGGACTCTGCCCATCCGGATGCCGGTCACTGAGGACGCCCCCGTCTCTTGGTCAGTAACAGCCCTGTGACTCATTTTCCTCTTACTGACCCTGCAATGGCAAAGTTTTTCTTCAGAAACAAACTTTATTTACCTGGGATGAACTAGTTATTAATCTAAAGATACAGTAACTGGTTACTTTGTGATAGTCCACGTTCACTCCAGACTTGATAGAATTCCAGCCGAACATAAAGGACAAGGAATGTATAGACAATTTCTTCAGGCATTTTGAAAAGCTGAAATAAAGTCAGGGTCTCTCCCTTTTACCGTCTGTGAAGGGACCACAAAGTAAATATAAGCAGAGACATTTTCACTCAGTTAGATCCTTTTTTTTTTTTTTTCCTATTAAGTCTACTGGGGAAAAAAGACTCTCATTCTCCAAGAATTCCCGTAGTGAGGCGGAAACCCTGGGTTCTCCAGAGCAGAGAGTCACACGTCTATACTTCTTGTAATGTTTACTTTATGCAAGGGTGAGAAGTGCTCCGTTCAGTGTCCTTGAGCCCCTTTTCTGTACCTGCAAACCCCCGAGCTCTACTCCGAAGGTCATTTTATGGATGGTTTGTGTATGTGGCTTAGCGGGCTCCGAACTGCACCATTTCCAAAGCTTAAATTTCTCCAGAATTCAAGGTTCCAATTTTGTTATTGTTGCTCCTAAATGCTCCCCAAATGTAACATGGATGGATGACATATTGAAAGCATATGTATGTTTACTTCCATATTGATGTCATTTCCTATAACACCAGGAATTATATGTGAAGCACAGGGAGGTGGGGAGCACGTGGGGAGATCTGACAAGCAGAAGCCAAGGCCAAATGTGTTCCAGCAGAGGACCCCATAGTAGGTTTGATGTTAAAGTTGAAACCTGAAATGTATTCTCATCTTAAGCGGGGAGAAAATTCTGTTGATGGACATCAGTAGTATACCTGAGCAACTTTATTCTTTATTCTAAATCAGGGAATTTTGGAGATAGTCTTCGTTGTAGACTTCTCAATAATTGTCCCGACGGTGGTTATTTTCTTCTGGGCTTAACCTTTCAGTTGTGATGTTCCCCTATTCGCAGGGAGTGGAGATAAAATAGGTAACTAGTCAACAGATCTCAGGTTTGTTCCCCAGGTCTCTTAGGTGAGTTACTAACAGCCAAAGAGGGGAAAATGCAGGTTAGAGTACTACAGGAGTGGATTTTTGTGCAATGCTGATTTTTGTCATCTCCGGCCTGGGTGCTCCCAGCTCTGCTGTGGACAGAATGTATTTTAACTTCCATCTTTTAAACTGAGCCACTGAAGGCCACAAATATTTATTTTTTAATGTTGCAAATTGTCCGTGGGCACTTATAATTTAAATGTTAGCTCAGAGAAAGGGGCGCCTGGGCGGCTCAGTCAGTTGAGCATCCGACTTCAGCTCAGATCATGATCTCACAGTTTGTGGGTTCGAGCCCTGCATCATGCTCTGTGCTGGCAGCTCAGAGCCTGGAGCCTGCTTTTGATTCTATATGTTCCTCTCTCTCTGCCCCTCCCCTGCTCGTACTCTGCCTCTTTCTGTCTCTCAAAAATAAATAATAAATGTTAAAAAAAATTAGCCCAGAGTTTCTACAATGCTGAAACCGCTCCAGTGAAAGTGGGTGGAGTAGCAAAACCCTCCGTTTGAGCCCCAACACACCCTCAAACTCTCTGAGTGATGCCAGCCTCCAGGGTAGGTCTGGAGCAGGACTGTAAGAAAGCAGTGTATGCAGGGGACTCTGGGAATGCTACCTGCTAGGTCCCCAGTGCCCTGCCTTCTTGGGTAAATCACAGCTGTACCAAAGGCCACTCAGTCAGGTCCTACCTCTCTGGCCCTGCAGAATCCCTCAGTGACCTGCTCTCTGAAGGCCCAGGGTCCTACCCACGGAGAACATAGACTCCCAGATCAGATGGCCCCAATTTGGGAATGGCTGGCTGAGTGCCATCGGCTACTTCTCAGTCTTTCTGGATCTTAGTCCCCTTACCTGTAACATGGGTTTTGTGAAGATAAAATATTATGATGTATACAAAGCACTTAGTACAGTGCCTGGCCCTATTAGCAGTGTAGTAAATATCGGTGCTCATCATTAGTGTGATTAATAATGATGGAGCACACATGGCTGTGTGCGAGAACGGCTCAACACCAACTCCTGCATTTCCACCTCCAAATGCAGTGGGGCAGAGTCTGAAAACCCTTGCACTTGACTTCATGTCATCAGGGAAAGCTGCCTGAGGCCAGCATGTGTGAAAGTGAAGGAGGCCATGCTGTCCTTAGCAGCCAGAACTTGAAGGGGCATGAGGTGGCAATGAAGTTGACCAAAGTGCTCTTGTGAAGTACTGTGGAGCACAGGCTGGCTGCCAACTTCTGGGGCGACTGCAGGGGCAAGACAGAGATGATTCCTGCCCTCAAGGAGCTTTCTGTGGGCAAGCGAGGGAACAGCAAACAAATCATTGCCCTGCAAGTCTCCAATATAGTTTTCTTTCTGTTCTACAGTCTATGTGCATGCCTTTCCCCATGATGTCCACTGCCTACCTGCTTCCATCCTACCATGACCCGCCCAAAGTCTGGGCCATTTCTCCCGGGGCTTTCAAGACCTCTTTCTGCTGTAGATCCACACTCCACTTGGGCTATGATCCTTGAGTGCCCATATCTAAGTCAGTCTGATTCCTGTACCTGTGGCTAGGTAAGCCAGGCCACTGGCATACAGAGCAGAGAGACAATGAGTTTTATCTGGCAGATTTGGTATTTCAGTCTAGGGTCTTTGGGTAGGAACCACTGGCATCAATTCCTAGGGAGGGTCCCTCTCGTGAATATTCCTACTGATAAGTAGTAGTTTCAGCAACCCAAATAATATTCATGCAACTTTCAGTAGGTGAAAAGTACTGTGCTAAGCACTGAGTATACACTGTCTCACTTAGTCCTTTTATCAACCTTAGAAATCAGTACTGTAATCGTTCCAATTTTAAAGAGGAGGAAATTGAGGCTTACCAAGGCTAAGCAGCATCCCAGAGTTTGCTGCAGGGCTGGGGTCTGAATTTTGTTTCATATTCTCTCTTTCCTGTTCCACGCACCTCCTGCTAAGAAGGCGGACACCTCTTGCCATTTCTGGTGTTCAGCTTCTATTTCATCCAAAGCCAGAGAACATCCAAAGACGTTCAAGGCCTTTCACAGCTGAGAACCAGTCAGCTCCCTGCAGTCACCTTTCTTCTCCTGCTCAGTCAGCTCAGACTGAGGCCCACCTCTGCGGAAACAGCTGGGGGCCCTTCATCCAACCTCCTCCAAGGCTCTCGCAGCCTCCAAGACATGACATACATGGCTCGGCCTATGCCATGATCTCCAGGACTTAGTCATCCCAATTCTCCTGCAACACATCAAGTGTCACCTGTCCCCCTGAAGGGGCAGCTTTGCAAGTACTTGTCCAGTTCTTTATCTTCCTAGGACTCCTAGAACTGAGTATTGCACGTTGAAGGCATTAGGGGTGTGTGTATAATCTTGCCTCCCGCCCAGAGTCCATTCCCCATGAAATAGACATGGTAAAAGCTTCATTCCATGTAGGCTATTGATCTGGCCATTTTGAATTATTACCACTAGTTTGCTTGAGTTTATTGTTGCCATGTTGACCAGTTAGTTAATAAACAACAAGAAATGGTGGAAAATTGTGGCGTAATACTTTTTTGGCAAAATGAGGAAACGGGCACCATTTGTCAGCTTTGTAGCTTGTCCTGTCTCTGCGTTGTGTCTTCATGAGCCCGATAACTTGTCACTTCCTTGGACACTGTACCCAAATCTGCCTACACAGCCCTCATTCACCCCCAGGAGTAACCGACTGCTAGTGTGCTTCTTGGGAGGTACAGCCTGTGTCAACTGGAGCCAGGGCGAAGAAGCTTCGATGGAAGGATTGCAGGCATCCCAGGCAGGGGAGGCTTGCTTCGCCCCCTGAAGTTACATGCGGGCTACCTGAGTCGGTCCTCATGTGGACGTGTTTGCTCTTCTCTAAGGGATACAGCTTTGCAGAAATATCTCAGGGTAGGGAGGCTGGGGCCCTGCGGGCTGAGGGAGCTCCTGTGCCAGCTGATAAGTGTGTCTGTCAGCTCCCAAAGAAAGGGGTGCCGCATAACCTGACCTGGCTCTTCTCCTCTTACCTCTTGGGCTTCCCCTCCATGGATGCCTCTCCTTCCCCTCACTTGCCAACAATGGGCTTCTTTCAGCCCCTGCCCCTTCCCTTTGCCATTCCCCTCGCTATGAGTTCGTCTCTTCTCATGGTTTCATTAGCACGGCTCTGCAGATGCCGTGCGAGTCGACCTTTTCTGCCATGACCCTTTCCTGTGCCCCAGACTGCATTTCCACCTGCTGACAGGATCTCTCTCCTCATGTACCGTGAAGCCCCTCAGCCTCAGTTTGCCCATCTGCTTGCTCCCTTCAAGACACACAGGTGCCTCACCGAGGTGTCCATTTCAGTCAGGGCTCTGTCATCTCGGCTTGGATCACGGGTATAACAGAGCCCCTGAAAGGAACCTCTTTGTACACTTCCTATATATGGACTGCTCTTCCTTCAAGCAAGTAAAGATGCTGTCTGGAAGTTTAAAACTGGCAGCATTTAACACAAAAACACTCTTACCTCCTGCCCTGATTACAGAAACATCTTCCTACCTGCCATCTGCACCCTTTCTGACCAGGGGCTGGCAAAGTTTTCCCTGCAGGCTCGAACGGTAGTTAGTTTGGGCACCTCAGGCCATATGCATACAACTCCATTCTCAACTATTCAACTCAGGTGTCTTCATGAGAAAGCAGACAGAGCCAATATGCGGCCGTGTTCCAATACAAGTTTTCCTTATGAACACAGATGGTGGGCCTCGTTTGGCCCTCGGGCTGTATTTTGCTGACCTCCCCACCACCGCCCCGCCAATCCAGCAGAGAGCCAGTTCATTGGACAGACCCCTCTGCTCAGTGAGCCTCCCGACTTTTTCCTGCGAGGGATAGATTATTTCCTGTTGCTTGGGCTCCAGTCCGCCTCAGTGAAAGTTGTCTGGGGCGTTAAGGTGAGCTCCATGCTGGACGGCTGGGTTCCTGAGATCAGCCAGAGCGAGGGGGGGATGGGCCCAGGGGGCTTGGCCACGTTTAAGCAAAAGGAAACCAGAGTCTCTTCTCATCCTCCTTTTCCTCCCTAACCCGTAGCCTGCTAATGCTGCCCTCAGCCCTGGTCCCAGAAGCAAATAAATATACATTTTATAACCACTTCAGACAGATTTTTTATTATTAAGAAAGGAAATTAAAAGTCTCTGAAGTGTAGATAATATGGAGTTCACTAGGCACATTGACAATGGCCAGGAAATTTGAAACTGAGGGCTGCAATACCCTTCACTGAAGTGCCTTCGAACTGCGCTCTCTCTGGGCTGGGCTGGCTTCATGGTACGGCCTTGACCTTGCTGTCAGTAGGCCCAGAGTTCCTCTGAGGGCCAAGCAGCTTTGCCCGGTATTGATTTCACATTTGTAAGGACGCCTCCACCCCATGCCCTCTTCTCCCCTTTGCCTTGCTAGGGGTTTTGTGGGGAAGTCACTAGACCCTCCGAAGAAAATCCCAACCACTAAAACCTGGGCTATTCTCTCTTAATGGAATCTTCCTTTGAGGGAGACAGACACACCTCTCTGGGGACTGCCCTGCTTATATTCTCCATAACCCTTCTGGTTGTCACCAGGGGAGTAATTAGACCTTAAATCGATGGGTACTTGAGAGAAGGTGAACTATTTGCCCTCCCCTAGCACTTGACATTTTGAACACTGGACAATGAAGGGTGACTTTGTTTATTTATTGAGCTATTAGGGCTTAATGCTAAAAGGGGTTCCTGACAAGGACTGAAAAAAACCTACTTTTTGGGATTAAATCTTTAAGCACAAATTGCTTTGTTACTGGTCGATATTTGAGAAAAAAATTCCAGCGAAAGCTATATCCGTTTGATATCCTGTACATTTTTCTCTATCTCGCTGGGCACGCCAAAAGTAAATGCTTTCCCTAGTTATTTCCGACATCTGGTCTTAATATTTGGAAGTCTTTGTTTCATATACTTTTGATAGACAACATTTTTTGTGTGTGGAGTATTTTGTTATTAGACTCTATGAAATGTTGATATTAATGTGAGTTGCCCTGCTCTTCATGGAACACAAGGCACGTCAGAAACTATCCTTGGGTGCATCTTTGGGAGAGTGTTTTGGGGATCACAAAGCGTATTTTGACATCTTCCCGAGGATGCTGTGCGTGCTTCTAACTCAGAGGATCCCAGGGAGGGGCTGCTGCTCGCTTCAGATCTCCCCAGTCAGCATATCAGGTGCTGTTACGTTAGGAACATTGGCAGGGTGAAAAGTCAGAGGTTAGGATTTAGGTCCACCACTCAGTTTTCATGGATCCAAAGGAATTGAAGGGCTCTGTTATTCCAGGGGTGAATTGTATTTTGAAGGGAGCCTTCAACACCTTCTGGATCTGAATAGACGTAAGAGCTGAGCATCAGGGACAAGCCGTTTTCCAGACGGGCAGGGCCTGCTTGCAGATGGGCAAAAACGACCCAGACACATGCTGTCGCCATCAGCATCTTTCAGGAAGAAAGCGTGATAGTCAAAGTAAATCTTAGGAGGTTTACGAAAGTGTGGAATGGTGCTCTTTCTATGGAAGTGCTAGAATGCAGAAGCATCGTCAAGTTGAAGCCAGCCGATTGGCATCCAGCAGCCTTGCAGACCTGGGGCCAGGACCGTCTGGGTCCCAGCTAAGGTCACAGAGCAAATAGTGCTAAGAGCAGTCTCCAGGTTATGAATCACCTAGAGATGGAACAGAGACTCATTTTCCCTGATCGGGAATTTTATTTCCCTTTACACATATTTCACATATATTCCTTTAAATTAAGTCAGTAAAACTCTCTAATGCAGAGTCCCTAGGCAGGTGGAGAGGCACTAAAACCGGATGCTAACAATGTAGGGGATACCGCGATGCGTGGACTTCTGCAGAACGGCCCCCGCAACGCTGCCCCTCTCAATCCTCTTCCCATAGCGCCTGCCTCACCCCGAGAAAGTCATGGGTTGTTGCTTTTAAACTCCAATACCATTCTACTTTGTATTAAACTTCATTATTATGTTGTTGACTCACAGAAGCTCTCAAGCACGCTGAGGAAGAAAATTAAATAGAAGTGCGCACAATACAATAGAAATGTATCATCCAATCTAATAAATGAAGGTATACTTAGACATCTTGGATGAGAAAAATCCCTGAGCTTTCCCAGCCAAAGGTTAGCGGTGCCTCAAAAGAGAAAAGGATCTTTTAATCCCCAGGATGAACATTCACTTTGGCAACCACTAATGAGACTTACAGAGTTACCGACTGCTCTAGGCTGGCCTGCTCAACTTGTTTTAGTTCTGCTGACTGAGGGAAGGATCTCCAAGACGAAGGGCTAAGAGAAATGAGCGAGGAGAGAACAGTGTGCACAGTTAAAAACTTAACAAAGTATACCTGTACCTGCACGCGTGCATGCGTGTATAGACCGGATCTGGAAGGTTACACATCTCCATCCGTGAGAAGACAAGCTGGAGGTGAGGAACCAGTGCTGTTCACTCTAGAGTCTTTCGTTATCTTTTGAAATACAGACCATGTATGTGCATTACCTTTCCCCCCCGAAAGTAGTTAGATGCACTAACTGGAAAACTACTTACTGAGCCCTCTATCTAAGCTGTATAGTCAACAAACCCCCAAACTTATCAACCTGATTTATAGAAACAAATATTCTCACCCTGCCTCCTGTCTGTCCCATGGGGAGACCAACCAACAGACTGTACCCGCCTCCACACACAGTGCCTTGGTAATTAATAAAAAATTAAAATATTTCAGTCTTTAACCCACTGCCCCGCACCCCTCATTTGTTAGCAGTCATGACAGAAAAACTGTGAGGGGGATGCTGGACATCAGAAGGGATTTGCATTTAGGCTGATGGCCCCAAATGTTTACAAACACGTGCCTCTAAGCGCAGGAAGACATATGCTTAATTATTTGGGACCCAACTCCTGGGGGATAAGTTTATTTACAAGTAAGTGTACCCAGAAGCAGGCTCTGTATTGAAGGCTGTGATTAAGACAAATGATTAAAAGCAACTTTCTAAAAACATCACATGTGGGGTGCCCTGGTGGCTCAGTTGGTTAAGTCTCTGACTTCAGATTGGGTCATGATCTCGCAGTTTGTGGGTTCAAGCCCTGCATTGGGTTCTGTGCTGCAGCTCAGAGCCTGGAGCCTGTTTCAGATTCTGTGTCTCCTTCTCTCTCTGTCCCTCCCTTGTTCACACTCTGTCTCTCTCGGTCTCAAAAGTAAATAAACATTAAAAAAAATTTTTTTAAGTCACATGGGAGAAGGAAATGAGAGGGAAGGGAACCTGACTTCTATAATCCCCTAATATTCCAAATCTGATTGCCATCTGACTCACATCTTCACAAAGTTGATAGTGAAGAAGTCATGTTCTTAGTGGCACATCTGTTATCAACAAAATCATAACTGGGAGGAAGAGACTGTCATGATTTCACCTGAGTTTATAATTTTTTTAAGTTTATTATGAGAGAGAAAGAGACAGAGAGAGACTGCAGGAGGGGCGGGGTTCGGGGGGAGAAAGAGAATCCCCAATAGTCTCCCCACTGTCAACGTAGCGCCAGATGTGGGGCTCGAACTCACAAACCGAGAGATTATGAGCTAAGCTGAAACCAAGAGTTGGATGCTTAACCCATGACAGAGCCACCCAGGCGTCCCTCACCTGGGTTTAAATTCCTCGGTTAATGTCTCTTTTTCCTACATAGATCCAAAGGGCTCTCTGGGAATGAAGTGGAACAAATATTCTTCCCTAGTGTTGGGGTTTTTAGGGCTCTGTTTTGGCTCTACGGTGCTGTTCTCTTGGGAGACAGTAAGTGCGGACAGAGACATGCAGACGGAGTCCGGCTGCTCCGAGTCCATTCCTGTCCTGCCACTTACTGACTTCGTAGCTTAAGACAAGTCACACATCGTTTCCGAATTTTACTTTTCGCGTCCATACAGTGGGGTTAACAGCACTAATCTGGAAGGACCGGTATGAAGATGGAGTGTGAAGACGGGCATCCGGCACCCGCACGCGTTCTGCACTTAGACAGGGGCTCCTCCTCCTCTGCAGAGAGCCTCAGGATGGGAGCCGCCGTCCCCACAACGGCTGCAGCCTCATTTCCTCTTTACAAACTGTCCGAGTAAGTGTTCCAGGATCCTGACCCCCGTGGAAATGGAGAAGCGCTTGCTCGGAGGTGCCTGATGTGCTACAGATGGTATTATCGGCTAGAGACGCAGCTTGAGCAAGAGCCCTTGGATTTCCTTTACTTTGAGAAATGCTATTTCACGGTCTCTCAGTAGATGTCAGCAGCACAGCAAACATCTCTTTGCCACAAGAGAAGCAGGTTGGCTTAAAAACTTTTCCAAGTTAAAAAAAAAAAAAAATTCAAAGCTCCCCTTTGCAATTCTCTTCAGAAGTCCCAGAACCAAACTGGTGAGGTTCTTGAGAGGACTACCAAACGTTCATTTGCATTTTAAAGACAACCTTTTATTTCTCAGTCATGAAAACATCAACCCAGAGACGGTTAGGGATTATAGCAGCCTTTTCAGAATTTTCTGCAAGTTTATCTTGCATTTTACCCTCCAGGCAAAAGTGAAATAATAGAAGATGTCCAATATTTTGTTTCTTCCTGTGAAGTAAATCAAAACCGTGGGAATGTTTTCCCCTAATTTAATTTACTGCTGTCTCCTCGAATGTATCTTTTATTGTATTCAATTAAGCCTCTGATTGCGACCACAAATGCAGTGAGGTCAAAGAATAGGAGTTTTCTTGTCAAGAAAAAAGGGCTGATTGGAGTTCGTGGCCAAGTAATATTTGGATGCGAATATCAACGCAGGGTTTTGCTTATGACATTTAATCTACCGGCTGACTCTCCTTCCCACTCCCTCCTACATTCTTGCCTGCCGCGCCCCAGGTTTGTTACGAGCTAGGCCAGGGCTGCTAAACTGTGGGAATCTCACTAACATGCGTTATTGTCCCGGGTAATACGTAATTTTCCTGCAAAACTTGACTTCACGCTGGGTTGGCTCTTGGAGTTTGTATTTGCTTCTGCTCCTCGTTGCTTTCTGAGGCTTCCATCGACGGTTTCCTGCCATTTCTATCACAGCCTACCTTTTGCTGGGAGGGAAACAGATGGTGCCCCAGGTTTGAGAATTTAAAGTTGCTGTGTTTAGGTAGTGAGCTCCCTGTCACTAGAAGTATTTGTTCATCAGTGGTTCTCGATTATGGCTGCACATTGGTATCGTCTGAGAAGCAAATAATGGCTAGGGTAACCAGACACCCCAGTTGCCAGGGACTGTCCTAGTTTCAGCACTGAAAACTCCATGCCCCAGGGAACCCTTCTGTTGTGGGCAAACAGAGATGTTTGGTTACCTTACTGATGCCTTCCATTCCCAGAGATTCTGGCTTAGTGAGCACTGGAATTACAAAAACAAAACTAAACAAAAACCCCACAAACTTCCCAGGTGATTCTAATGCATAGCTCACATTTAATGCCATTGACCTTGAAGCCAAATGACCATGGTCATAAATGCTTTGGAAGGGACTCCTGGGTACACTATAAGAAAGGTGGCTTTGCAGGTTTGCTGTGGCTGTTAGAGTCTTGACCTGGGGACGTGGCACGGTTTCTAATAAAACAAGCTGCCTTATGCTTGCACAGAAGACTGGGGCTGGGGTCGGGCGAGGCGCGTGCTGAACTTGCCTTGTGCACCAAACCTAAGTGGCACCAAATTCAAAGTAATCAACATAGATCAAATTTTTAAATTTCAAAATTAGTGTAAAAGACTCATGCTGAACAAAATAACAACCTTTGAAAGTTCATTTATTTATTTTTGAGAGAGTGCACACGCACACGAGTGGAGGAGGGGTAGAGAGAGAGGGAGAATCCCAAGCAGGCTCTACACCAGTGCGTGGAGCCTGACTTAGGGCTCACTATCTCCTGAACCGTGAGATCATGACCTGCGCCAAAATCAAGAGTCAAACTATGAACTGCCTGTGGAGCTACCCAGGTGCCTCACAAAATATCAAACTTTCAAATAAAGACAGGATCAGTAGCAGTGCCATGCGGAGACATACTGGAGCCTGAGACACAAGGAAAATTGGTAAGAATGATCCTGTCTTTATTTAAAACTTTGATATTCTATTCATGATAGATTTTCTTGCCTTAATCTTGATTTTTGATGTTGCATTTAAATATTATATATCTTGATGACTGGGTTTTCAGTGCCCCCTTCAATGTTGCAACCTAAGAGGATGCCATACTCACCTGACCCTCGTCCAGGCCCTGGAAAGAATGTACCTCCGCATTCATCGAAACCAGAGGGGAGTCCCTGGGGCCTGTCAGGGGCTCAGTGTGCTCGCAGATCAGCAGCTGTCTCACTCCACCATCTTCAGAAGGAAGTAGGTCTCCTAGGAGAAAGAACGTGGTGATGGACAAGCCTGAGTGAGTGGAATTCACAAGGGTCCTGTAAGGGAAGCCAGGGCCTGTGGTCCCCAGCACCCCAGCCAGGGCAGAGCAGGCACCGGGGGCCATGCTAAGTGACTTGGAGGTTTCAGCTGATTGAAACTCCTACAGCCTTTTTGGTTAGGAACTGAAAGAAAACTGTGTTTCTCCATTTCAAGGATGAAAATTAAGCAAAACCAAAACCCCCTCTTTTCTTTGTAAGTAGAATGGAGAACTGACAGTGCAAAAACCTGTCTTTGGTAGGCTTTTGGGGGAAGAGGGAGGCAGAGGGGTAATCCTGTCCAGGGCTGGCCAGCAGCTAAGCCGGTAGGCACCGGTGGGGCCAGGGACAGGACTGGCAGTGCCAACAATAGGAAAGAAAGGCTTAGTCAGCTCACGATGCTGGGAGCCTCTCTGGGCCGAAAGAACCCATGGTGAGGGCCACCCCATTCCCTCCTGCCCTCCTCCTAGTTTGGATCAAGAGCTGCAGAAAATGTACTTGCTGTGTATTTTCTCATGAAAAGTTCAGAATGGACCAAAGTGTTATTATTTGTGCAACATGGTTTAATGAAACATGGTCAGATTTAGGTTTAGAAGACGGATTCCAATCTCAACCCTACTCCCCTGCTGTGGTGCTTTAGGCGAGTCATTGAGCCTCCTAGAGACTCACTATCAGCCTGCAGATGAGGGAGAATGGGATTTACCGCACCAGCCCCTAAAGACATCCATGAGACTTGACTGGTTAATGTTAGTGACAGTGCCATGTAAGGTGTAAAGGCCCCACAGATAGAGGCTTGCTTACCTAATAAGTTAGTTAATTCAGTATATATTTTAGAGCCTGCCACATGCAAGGCTCCATTGCTGTGAAGCAGGGAAAGTATTTTCCCACTAAGGGTCTAGTAGGAGACAGGACAAATATACAGAAAACTGTAAGAGGTGACAGAAAGGGACACTACTATAGAAGAGGCAAGTAGAGGAGGAGCTATTCCTTCGGGCTGGAGGAGTTCCAGAGGATCTCATGTGAAGATAAATGTTGGGATCCGGAGGCTATAAAGGTTGGATATTTGGAGTGTATGTTGGGGGAAGGGAAGGTACTCGGGGTAAGGCACAGAGGCTGAGAGTTTGTTGAGGTGCCTATGGGGAAACAAAAGTGTTTCTTAATGGACCATTGGGCATATGAAGAGAATAGTGGGCAAAGGTTGGAAAGATATGTAGGGGCCAGATTGTTTGGAGGGTGGGAATCTGATCTAGGGGAGGGAGTGTGGCCTCTATCATTTGGGCAGCTTTGTCCCTGATAGTTTTTGAGCAGGGGAGTGGCATTATCAGTCACACTGATTACACTGACCAGAGTAGAACACACTGCTGGCTTGCCCAGGCCCCAGGTACCACTGTTTCTCTTCCTTTTCCTTATGGAGTTCCACGGTGGATGCTGAGGGACAGGTGAGCTCCCTTTGAGGGCAGCCAAGCAGGCTTAGGTAAGAAGGCCCTTTATCATGCCTTATCAGGGCCTTGGGGACTCAGAGTTTGGATAATTCAGTAAGTTTATGTTGAACACTCTTTCTGTTCCAGGCACTGGTCCAGGGCTTGGGATTCAACTGTGAATAAGGTTTAGTTCCTGTCCCCAAGCTCAGGGGAACATTGGGTGTTGGGGGTTGTAGTACAATGTGGTCCCTAACTAGGGCTTGGGGATGCAGATGGAGGAGGAAGGGTTGGGAGAAGGATTTAGAAGGAAGGAAGGTAATAACCTGAGACCTACGGGCTGAGTAGAGGTACTCAGGTAAGGTTGTGGGGGTGGGGGGCGAGCTGAGCAGGACCAGCAGTGTCGTGCAGGTGGTAAGAAAGCAGAACATGAGGGCCCAGCATCCAGGGACTGGGGCCCAGGCCAAGTTCAACTTTCCCCTGAGGGCATGGGGCCTGCTTGTGGGTTTAAGCATGACAGAGACTTGCCTTTTGGAAAAAAGACTTCAGGCAGGGTAAGGATTGCTTAGGTTGGGAAAAGGCCAGGCCCAGAAGCTGTTCTGGGCAGAGACAATGGAAGTTAGAACCGGGGGGCCAGATGTTGAAACTGCATCCCCCACAGGACCAGCAGGACTTGGTCTGGGGTTGGGGGTAAGGCAGAGAGAAGAGCCAGAGATTGGCACGTACTAGATCTAATCTTAGACCTCTGTGTGAAAACGTCTTCTTGAGGATTGTAGGCCAAATTAAAATTTTCTGTTTGTTCCAAACCTAGTGAGGCTTCAAAAGGTACTTACATGCTCTGCCCCCAAATTGTACTTTGCGACCTACTGGTTCTAGCATCGAACGCCACCACATCTTGCAATATTAGCACTGTCAAGGGACGCTGCACAGCAATACCCAGCCTCCTTCTGGTGCACGTGAAGAAGTTGAGGCCCCTTCAGTATTAGAGGTGCATTTAATTTTTCGTTTAAAAATTTGTTTTTAGGTCCATGAAATACAGCCAAATCAACACTAAACCATTCTGTACACCTAGAAAACTGATCTGAGGATTAACACAACAATCTGCAAAATCTGAACCACAGAAGTCAGCAGGTACAGGGTGTGGAGGGGTGAACTGGGGGAGAGAGAAGCTGTGGAGGGTGGGGAGCTGTTTTAGCTTGCAGAGAGAGGACAGAGATGGGGCGGGGAGGGGGAGTATGGTAAAAGGACCCCCCCCAAGAGCAACTTGAGAGAAAGTGGAAAAGTGGAAACGGGGGCAGGGACTGAACTAAAAAGAGAGAAAGGAGAAATGAGAGGGTTTAAATTCCATTACGACTCTATAAACAGCAGGAGCACAGAGTCTGCAACTCAGCAGCTGATACCTGGTGGTGCTCTGGCGGGAAGGGCAAGTCCCCAGGAGCAGAGGGAGGTCTGGGGGTCCTCGGGCCACACGGGGAGGGGTGGTTCCCTTGCTGGGAGGACACTTGATAGAGGCTGTGTGGCCTCCCCACAGGCAGAGACCCCAGTGGACCCCAGAGAACAACCACATTCGCTGGTGCCGGAACAAGGAAGTTAAGAGTGAAGCCTGGTGCCAGGTGTGTGTTGCGATTTGCCATAATCCCTGAAACGCTGCTGCTGCAAGATTGCGTGAACTTTTTCAGGGGTGGGCTGCTGCCCAGACACAGTCTCTGGGCATCGGCAGCAACGTGGTCCTGCTAACGTTGATGGGGGTGGGCCGGCACTGGCCATTGCTTGGTGAGACCCTCCCCCAGAGGTTCTGAGCGGGTCAAAGACACAATCGCTCAGAAGTGAGGGGCTGGGGAAAAGAGCCACATCTGAGATTGAACTCAGAAGGGAAATGCCACATGGCAACCTGACAGTTTGGTCACAGACAGTGTAAAAGCGGAGTTGGATGGAAGTGAGAGACAAAGGATGGGTGGGCAATTACCGGTCAGAGAGAACACAGTTCTGAGACTAGAAATGGGGCAGCTAGGTGATGCCATTTTCACCCCTCCCGTGCATGCACATAGATACCTACAAGCAACACAACAATCCACCCCAGTAAGCTGATCAGAGCCACCTAGTGGAAAACAGAGACATCACACTAAGCCCGGCCCAACTGGAGCAACCTCTCTCTTCTGGAATCCCACAAATTTCTCTGCCTGCTTAGTTCACAGACTATAAAGTGCTTCATAGTTTGACTTCTAGGGGAAAGCGATGTAATTTCAATCGTATTTTAGTCTGTTCACTGGTCCATCTAATCAATTATCCTACTTTTTCTTCTTTTTTGTTTTTTTCTTTATCTTGAATACAGAAAGGAAAAATTTATTTTTATTTTCAATTTTTACTAAAAACATTTTTCTTTAATTTTTCCTACTACATTTATTACTTTTTGGTAAATTTTTCAAATTCTATTTTACTTCCATCATTTTATTCTATTTCATTGTATTCATTTTTTCAAAATTTCAAACATTTTCCTTCCCCCCTTTTTTCTCTAATCTATCAAGCCCCTTTCAACTCCTAGACCAAAACACACCTAGGATCTAGCACTATTTACTTGATTTTTTTTGTGTGTATGTTGTTTTTAAGATTTTAATTTTTTTATCTCATTAATTCCTTTTCTTCAAAATGACACAATGAAGGAATTCACCATAAAAGAAAGAGCAGGAAGAAAAGAAGCCAGGGACTTAACCACACAGATACAAGTAAGATGTGTGAACCAGAATTTAGAATCACAATAATAAGAACCCTAGCTGGGGTTGAAAATAGATTAGAATCCCTTCCTGCAGAGATAAAAGGAGTAAAAGCTAGTCAGGATGAAATAAAAAATGCTATAACTGAGCTGCAATTTCCAATGGATGCCACGGTGTCAAGGATGGATGGGCCAAAGCAGTAAATCAGCAAGATAGAGGACAAATTTATGGAAAATAATGATGCTGGAAAAAAGAGGGAGACTAAGGCAAAAGAGCATCATTTAAGAATTAGAAAACTCAGTGACTCATTAAAAATGAGTAACATCAGAATCATAGAGGTTCCAGAAGATGAAGAGAGAAAAAGGGGTAGAAGGGTTATGTGAGCAAATCATACCGGAAAGCTTTCCTAACCTGAGGAAAGACATCCAGAAAGCACAGAGACTCCCACAAGATTCAACAAAAACCGACCATCAACAAGGCATATCACAGTCAAATTCACAAAATACTCAGGCAAGGAAAGAATCATGAAAGCAGCAAGGGGAAAAAAAGTCTTTAATTTATAAGGGAAGACAGATCAGATTCACAGCAGACCTATCCAGAGAAACTTGGCAGGCCAGAAAGGAGTGGCAGAATATATTCAATGTGCTGAATCAGAAAAATTATGCAGCTAAGAATTCTTTATCCAGCAAGGCTGTCATTCAAAACAGAAAGAGAGATTAAAAGTTTCCCAGACAAACAAAAATTAAAGGAGTTTGTGATGACCACTAAACCAGCCCTGCAAGAAATTTTAAGGGGAACTCTCTGAGGGGAGAAAAGATGAAAAACAAACAAACAAACAAATAAATAAATACCAAAAGCAACAAAGACTAGAAAGGACCAGAGGACACCACAAGACACTCCAACTCTACAAGAAACAAAATGGGAATAAATTCATATCTTCCAGTACTCACTCTAAATGTCAATGGACTAAATGCTCCAATCAAAGACATAGGGTAACAGAATGGATAAGAAAACAAGATCCATCTATATGCCGTTCACAAGAGACCCACTTTAGACCTAAAGACACCTATAGATTGAAAGTAAGGGGATGGAGAACCATCTATCACCAAAAAAAAGCTGGAGTAGCCATACTTCTATCAGACAATCTAGACTTTAAAATAAAGACTGTAATAAGAGATGAAGAAGGGCATGACATCATAATTAAGGGGTCTATCCACCAAGAAGACATAACCATTGTTGTGCTCCAAATGTGAGAACATGGAAATATATAAATCAATTAACCACAAACGTAAAGAAACCCATTGATAATAATACCATAATAGTAGGAGACTTCAACACCCCACTTACAGCAATGGGCAGATCATCTAATCGGAAAATCAACAAGGAAACAATGGCTTTGAATGACACACTGGACCAGATGGACTTAACAGATATATTTAGGACATTGCATCCTAAATCAGCAGAATACACATTCTTCTCCAGTGCCCATGGAATGTTCTCCAGAATAGAGCACATACTGGGATACAAATCAGCCCTCAACAAGCACAAAAAGATCGAGATCATGCCGTGCATATTTTCAGACCACGATGCTATGAAACTTGAAATCAACCACAAGAAAAAATTTGGAAAGGTAACAAATACTTGGAGACCAAAGGACATCCTATTAAAGAATGAATGGGCTAACCAAGAAGTTAAAGAGGAAATTAAAAAGTACATGGAAGCCAATGAAAATGATAACACCACAGCCCAAAACCTCTGGGACTCAGCAAAGGCAGTCATAAGAGGAAAGTATAGAGCAATCTGGGCCTTCCTAAAGAAGGAAGAAAGGTCTCAGATACACAACCTAACCTTACATCTCAAAGAGCTGGAAAAAGAACAGCAAATAAAATCCAAAACCAGTAGAAGATAGGAAATAATAAAGATTAGAGCAGAAGACAGGAGATAATAAAGATTAGAGCAGAAATCAATGCTATCAAAACCAAAAAAGCGGTAGAAGAAATCAATGAAACCAGAAGCTGGTTCTTTGATAAACCACTAGCCAGTTCAATCAAAGGGAAAATCAAAGGACCCAAATAAATAAAATCAAAAATAAAAGAGGAGAGATCACAACCAACTTGGCAGAAATACAAACAATAATAAGAGAATATTATGAGCAATTATATGCCAATAAAATGGGCAATCTGGAAGAAATGGACAAATTTCTAGAAACATTTAAATTACCAAAGTGAAATAGGAAGAAATAGAAAACTTGAACAGACCGATAACAACAAAGAAATGGAATTAGTAATCAGAAATCTCCAAAAAATAAGAGTCCAGGGCCAGATGGCTTTCCAGGGGAATTCTACAAAACATTGAAAGAAGAATTAACATTTATTCTCTTGAAGCTGCTCCAAAAAATAGAAATGGAAGGAAAAGTTCCAAACTCTTTCTAAGAAGCCAGGATTACCTTGATTCCAAACACCCCACTAAAAAGGAGAACTATAGACCAATTTCCCTGATGCATACGGATGCAAAAATCTTCAACAAGATGTTAGCCAACCAAAGCCAACAATATATTAAAAAACTTATTCACCACAACCAGGAAGGATTTATATCTGGGATACAGGGCTGGTTCAATATCTGCAAAACAATCACATCACATCAATAAAAGAAAGGAAGAGCACCACACGCTCCTCTCAACAGATGCAGAGAAAGCATTTGACAAAATACAGCATCCTTTCTTGATAAAAGCCCTTAAGAATGTAGGGATAGAAGGATCATACCTCGAGATTATAAAAGCCATATATGAAAGACCCAACGCTAATATCACCCTTAATGGGGAAATACTGAGAGCTTTACCCCTAAGGTCAGGAACAAGACAGGGATGTCCACTCTCACCACTGTTATTTAACATAGTACTGGAAGTCTTAGCCTCAGCAATCAGACAACACAAAGAAATAAAAAGCATCCAAACTGGCCAGGACAAGGTCAAACTTTTACTTTTCGCAGATGACATGATACTCCATATGGAAAACCCAAAACATTCCACCAAAAAACTGATAGAACTGATCCATGAACGCAGCAAAGTGGCAGGATATAAAATCAATGCATAGAATACACACATACACACACACACACACACACATACACACACATGCACGCACTGGAATATTACTCAGCAATCAAAAAGAATGAAATCTTGCCATTTGCAACTATGTGGATGGAACTTGAGGGCATGAAACTTAGTCAGAGAGAGACAGATATCATATGGTTTCACTCATTTGAGGACTTTAAGTCAGAGAACAGATGAACACAAGGGAAGGAAAGCAGAAATAATATAAAAACAGGGAGGGGGACAAAACAGAAGAGGCTCTTAAATATGGAGAACAAACGGAGGGTTACTGGAGGAATTGGGGGCGGGGGGATGGGCTAAATGGGTAAAGGGCATTAAGGAATCTACTCGTGAAATCATTGTTGCACTATATGCTAACTTGGATATAAATAAAAAAAATTTTTTTAGTTTATTTATTTTGAGAAAAAAAGAGAGAGAGGGGGAAAAAGCAGGGGAGGGACACACACAGAGAGAGCAAGAGAGTGAGAGAGAGAGAGAATCCCAAGCAGGCTCTGCCCTGCCAGTGAGAGCCCAATGAAGGGCTCAAACTCACAAACTGTGAGATCATGGCCTGAACCAAAAGCAAGAGTAGCTTAACCAACTGAGCCACCCAGGCTCCCAGAAGAGGTGCACTGGAAGTAACAGACCTCAAGGTAGGTGAAAATGTGTGGGGCATCTCATCTTTCTTGGCCTCCTGCGTGAGCGGTCAGTGTAAGACCCAGCCTCCCTGGGCCTGTCCCAAGGTGTATCTGTCGGTGCCAGAAGCTGATTTCAGGGCATCCCCCGTAGCTCTCAGCAGAGGTGACAGCCTCTCCCAGTGCACAGCGCTACAGGAGCACCTGCCATCCTTGCCACTGTTCTGCTCTGATCAACGTTCTGGGCCAGATGTGTCTGGGAAATGCTGGTCACTATCCTTGTCCCTCTTGACGATTCATACATGCATGAGCAAACTAAAGCACCCAGGAAGATGCTTACTTAGCCTTGCTGACTCAATCCCTATTGAATTTATTTATCCATTGAATCTTTTTTTTTTTTTTTTAAATCCATGAAACTATTAGCATCCCAGGGAAGTGGAGTTCCACGTAACTGCTGGGAGAAATAAATGGTCTCCCAGTGGTGGTTCTAATGTGCAGACAGGCTGAGGCCTTGCTACGCCAAGTGTGTTCCCAGCAGCATCGCCTGGGATCTTATTAGAAATGCAGAATTACAAGCCCCACTTCGGACCAACGGAATCTAAGGCTGCGTTTTACAAATTCCCTCGGTGATTCGTTGGCACATTTAAGTTTGTGGAGCACGGTTCTAAGTCAAATGCTAGACGTTAGCTGGACATCTGAAGTGACTGGGAGCTTAAAAATATTCTGGTATCTGGTTACCAGACCCGGTGATCCTAGCAGTTAAAGTCTGGGAGATGGGTTTTTTTTTTATTATGGTAAAATATACATAACATAAAATTTATCATTTTAAACTTTTTAAAATGTTTTATTTATTTTTGAGAGAGAGAGAGAAAGCACAGCAGGGGAGGGGCAGAGAGAGGGGGACAGAGGATCTGAAGCATGCTCTGTGCTGACAGCACAGAGCCCAATGTGGGGCTTGAACTAGTGAGATCATGACCTGAGCCAAAGTTGGATGCTCAACCGACTGAGCCACCCAGGTGCCCCTCATTTTGAACATTTTTAGGTGTACTATTCTTCAGTGCATTATTTGCAATGTTGTGCACTGATCATTATTATCAACTTCCAGAATTTTTTTTTATCATCACAAAGAGAAAACTCTGTACCCGCTAAACAATATGGGCAGTGGAATTTTAAAAAGCCAACCAGCTCATTCTAAATGCAGTAGAGTTTGGGATGCCTCAGTTGGTTAAGTGTCCAACTCCAGCGAAGGTCATGATCTCACAGTCTATGAGTTCAAGCCCAGTGTCAGGCTCTGTGCTGACAACTCTGAGCCTGGAGTCTGCTTTGTATTCTCTCTCTCTCTCTCTCTCTCTCTCTCTCTCTCAAAAATAAATAAATATTAAAAAAATTAAATGCAATAGAATTTGAGAACCATTCATTCAGATGATTACTGGGGCAGTATTTAGAATTTTCCATCAAAGGCCTTGAGCCTTTCTAGGGTGAAGCCTGGTTTGGTCTCCTGGGACCCTGGCAAGTCAGCCTCTCTCAGAAGATCTGTTCCACATACAGGAATGGGCAGTAACATGTACCTGGCAGTGTTGTGGTAACGGTTGTCTGGGTAAAGTATCTGGTCCAGGGCCTGACCTATAAAGGTCTATGAAGGATCATGATTATTACACTGTTATGTGAAGAGCAATTTAGGGGAGTACCAAGAGAACAGGCTTGGGAGTCAGAGAAACCTGAGAAACCCTGGCCTTACCACTTAGGAATTAGGTCACACAGACAGATTATTTTACCATTCCGAACCTCTGTTTGTTTTTCTTTAATCTGTAAAATGGGATAATAGTACTTAGCTCATAAGATTACTGTGAGAATTAAGCAAGATGACCTATGTATAGTGACTAGAACATAGTAGATGCTCAACAAATGGTAGTAATTAGTTACAAATGTGAGGCATACATTATCTGTATCATTTGTCATCCAAGGTCAAAGGGGTCACAGACTTTTAGCACTGAATTAGCTTTTAAGATGAGAGGGAAAAAATTAATAAAATATTGAAACTTTGAAATGCCTGCTTTTACTACAAGGCAGTGGTGGTGGTGGTTTGGTTGTCAGAACCCCTAGAGCTCAAATAGGTGAGCTCTTACCTGCTATCTGTCCTCAGGCAGGTCAAATTCTCAGGGACGTGGGTTTCTCATCACAGGAACCGAAGAACTGAAAAATTATATATGTGTATCAATAGATGTGTGAATATGAAGAGAGACTTTTTTTTCAGGTCTTATGTCTTTCAGGGACCTACTGAAGCTTCATTCATCTTATACTCTGTCACCTTGCTAAGCCACCAAGCTGCAAGGAGCCAGAACAGCCTCTCCTCTGTTCCTCCATCCCCGCTGCTCCATGAAGGGCCTGACACGTGGGTAACACCATCAGTAACCATTTTGTTCCTACAGATATCCATTAAATGCAAAATTCTTTTTAGCACCTTCCTCATTCTCTCTGAAACTCCCAACCAAGTAAAATCCTTTCCTAAACCAGGATCAATCATGTTTGGACTAAAATGATTCTGGTAATATATATATATATAGTCTGATCCTCTAGGAGGAAATGTTAGCATGTTACTTATATTATTCAAAATATATACTGTCACATGTATTTTCCAGTTCTTAATAGTGTCTGTTGGTTGATTAAATCACTGTGTGGCACACGGGATTGTATTTGCACTCCTTATGAATGTTTTTACTGTTTTGCAGTCAAGATGAATTATGCTTGAAGATTTGTAGATACTTTTTGTTCTTGATTGTCTAGCTTTGATTTATCATCAAAATGACTTTGGTTACATGATTAAACCAAATGTTATCTTCTTTTTTATGTTAATGAGTATTTTGGAATGTACAACGCTGATGAATACCAGTGGTTTGAGATTGAACACCAGGCAAAAATTTCTATTTTGTAGCTAGATGTTCCATTTATAAGACATCAGAGAAAAAGACATGAAGTCACATTACCCAAAATAGCTCGAAATTGCTGAATATAGGATATGTGTGTTGGGAAGTAAATTTGAGGGGGGGGTCCATGGTACTGAAGTCATGAAGGGTCTGAATATTGGTGCTTTATTCTGTGGACCAGAGGTCCCACTCTGGAATACCTACTGTGGCCAGGCAACAGCAAATGAGGAGGTCCAATATAAGAAATGGAATTTTGGGGGCACCTGGCTGTCTCAGTTCGTTGCATCTGACTCTTGATTTTGGCTCAGGTCATGATCTCACAGTTCATGGGTTCAAGCTGCGCATAAGGCTCTGCACACAGTGCAGAGCGTGCTTGGGATTCTCTCTCTCCCTTTCTCTCTGTCTCTGTCTCTTCCTGTCTCTCCTTCAAAAATAATAAACTTTTTTTAAAAAAGAAAAGGCATCTTTGATTATGCTTTTTCAAATCTGACACAATTTGCTTAAAAAATGTGTAGGGAAAGGTTTCATGCCTGCAAAGTACTATCCATTCTCATGTTTTTCTTCAAATATGGCCCTCAGAAACTCTCTATTTGTTCTCCTGATAGAGGTAAAGAGAACGATTTCTCTACTATAAGAAAAACAACAGTATGTACGGGATCATAGATGGCAGTTCACCTTCCCTTCCTTGCCAGGGCCACCACAGGGAGGGGTGGGGGCTGTGGCTCACCACACCATCCAGTCCCTGTCTCAGGAGATCTGCTTCTGTTCAGCTCCATTTGAGGTTGCTGTTCTGGGGGGACATAAGCTCCACGTGGGGAAGTCTGAATTTTGGAGAATTTTGGAGAAATTTGCTTTCTGTGAAATCTCTCATTTTAAATGTTGGCCTGATAACAAATGAAAAAACGGACATGCACACATGTACATAGCACACATCAGTAGACTAGATTCTATCTGGGAGCCGTCAGTTTTAGATCAGTGCCAGCAGCCAAAGAGCTGGCAGGGATGTGACTAATTTACATTTTAGAAAGACTTGTGGCCAATAGCGTGTTAATACAAAGGATGGTAATTGGTTAAAGCAGTCTCAGTGGCCTCTTTAAACATGTATTTAGCAAATACCCATATAGTGTTAACTATTCCAGAAATGACTGTAAATCCTCTATAAATATTTTCTCCTTCTAACAGGCTGTATGATCTATGTCATTACTATTCCCATTCTATAGATGAGACCCGAGGCACAAGGTCACAAAGCTAGTAAGGGACAGAGCTGGGTTTTGAACTCAGTCTGGTTCCAGAATGTAGCATTTAATCACTCTGCCATAGTGCCTTTTGGCAACAATTAAAAGATAATATGCATTCAGAAGATGGTGTGTGTGTGTGTGTGTGTGTGAGAGAGAGAGAGAGAGAGAGAGAGAGAGACAGAGACAGAGACAGAGACAGAGAGAGAGATACAGACAGACAGAAGAACCTTTGACATACAATTACATTCTGGTTGTGGTTGGAGAACACATGGAGAAAAGTGTCTTTATTGGTTAAATAGCATTGCTAAGGGATGAGAAATTTCTCAATGGGAAATCCAACTAATATGTCATAAAACAAAACAAAACAAAAGAATAAGTGATGAGGTAGTCTGCAAAAACTCTGAAAGGAAGGAGAGTGAAAATCCAGAAGACTTTCTCCAGATCTATCCACTCTGGGGGGCCCCTGATGCTGCTACATGGCTGTGTGGTGGGGCGGGGAGGTGACACCAACCTTCTCTTTGGTTTCTAGGGGGAGAGCGCCTGAATACCCACTGGCTTCGAGGTCTCTTTTCTTCCAGCACTTGCCCTGCCTGGGCTCCTCCCACCACCCATGCCCTGAAGCAGGTGGAATGTCCACTTTATTTGTGACCACAGAGCAAAAACCTAGGGAGGTGAACACGGACTCCCCTAGACAAAGGAAACATGACAACTAAATACAACATGGGACCCAGGTATGACGCTGGATCAGAAAACGACAATCAGTGGGACAACTGATGAGCTAAGAATAGGGTCCATGGTGTGTATGGAAAGTATTGGAGCAATGTTAATTTTCTGATTTGATCACTGTATGGTTATGTAAGATGTTAACATTTGGGGAATCTGATGAGGAGTACATGGGAATTCTTTGTACCATTTTTGCAATCTTTTCCTAAGTCTGAAATTATTTTAAATTGAGAAGCTAAGAAATAAAAAAAAAATAATAAGAATGCAAATTTACAGACTGCTATGAGGGGCGATTGGAGCCATGCACTCCTCCTGAGTAAGGGGTGGGTCCCGGCTCTGTGAGGTTCTGCTGTGGCTGAGCTGTGAGCTCCACCGGACGGACCCCATGTGCT
This sequence comes from Suricata suricatta, assembly GCF_006229205.1. Taxonomy (NCBI): domain Eukaryota; kingdom Metazoa; phylum Chordata; class Mammalia; order Carnivora; family Herpestidae; genus Suricata; species Suricata suricatta. The sequence goes on from NC_043708.1 coordinate 95,931,326, forward strand.
GTGCTTTTGTCCTGATTTTCCCAAAGGACTTTGATGTGCAGCAAAATGATTTGTGGACCTAGGTTTGCTCTGATTTAATTTACATGTTGAGGAAGGCTGTCAGGAGGACCCACCCTTAGATCGCGTGGTGCGGGGGAGTGCAGGCACAGGAAGGATTTCAGAGCTAGACATGAAAGCTCAGGTGGTCTGGGTCAAAATCAAAGTGGATCTGGCTTGGTTGGCTAATGGAGTGAACATTCCATAATTAAATAACTCAGTCACTACAGGCAGATTATGAATTTACAAAGAATTCAAATACAAGGAAATACACTTAACACTAAACAAATAAACTACACAGAATCTAAGCTTTCTTTAATGATTCAGAAGGCCTTCAAGATTTTGCAGGATCCACATATTAGCATCAGTGGCCAATGATGAGATGCAGAAGTCCTGGCTCTCATCCTTCTCTAGAAAGAACAGAGTGCCTCAATTTCCTCTGATCATCTTGCTATTCTCTTTCATGTGGAAATAGCTCATCAAGCACACATTCCATTTGGGGACTTTTAGCGTACTTCTGTTAAGGACCACAATGATGACCATAAATGGGATGATAATGACTAAAAAATGATAGTAGCCATCAAACCTTATATTTACTTACTGCTTTTTATAATCCAGAAGAATTTGCATATATTAGTTTTCTATTATATTAGAGGTATAGATTGGAGATCAAAAGGGTAGGAATGCTCTAAGGAGAATAGGAAAAATACTAAAATGAGACCTCTCCCCATGCTGGAAAAAGTCCCTAACCTGGGAGGGAGAGAAGGAAGATTGAGTCAAGAACCTGTCTGCCTGGTACACGGGGTGAGGTCCCTGGGAAATGTAGCCCAGTCAGTGTCCAGGGTCTAGATTTGCATTTCCTTCTCTTGGACAATGTGGGGAGAGGGACAGAGGAGGTTCCCTTTCCTTTACAATCTTGTAGCTCCCAAAATATACTTTTGCTTTAATAGCCCTGCTGAGTGGCTTTTTCTTTATTTGCATTACTTACAATATGGTTGCTCCTGGTAATTTTTCAAGTTGGGCCATAGCTCATGGGTTTGGTTGGCCCTGGGTCAGCTGCCCTGGTGCTAGATGGGATGAGAATCTTTGGTCCTACTGGCTGTGGCCAAGAGCATGGGGTCATGTAAACACTATCAAGAGAAAGTTCAAGTTCACCGCCTTCTTTCTCAATGGCTCTCTTCCTGGGAAAAAATGTTCCAGCTTCTGGCTTTGGAGGTTTCTCTTAGGAGAATCTCTTCTGTATAATGAATTTCCTCCTTATTATTCCTTATAGGCCTTTCAAATGGAATTAAATCATTCTGCTTTTAGTTTTTTGTTTGTTCAGGGAACTTATTTTACCAAACCATTCTGTGGCATTTACAGGGTATTTTTCCCTCTAGCACAAAACTGGGGCATCCTTGGATGCTTCTGTAATATAACCCCTCTCCCAGGCTTTGCCAGTCTGAGTACAAATTAAGTCACATTAATGTCAATAACTCTCAAGTTCCTGTTCTTGCTCCCACACAGGCTCACAAGAGTCCTCCATCCTCCTGCAAAGCCTCTCCAAATACTTCTTGACTTTATGAAGAGAAGACCCCCACGGGGCCACAAACTAGCCGCCTGTCTGTAGTCGCCATGTGCCTCGTGCCCTGGTCCACCCTCTGCTGTTCTTTACTCAGTCTCTGCTGGGGTGGCAACGCCAGCCTCTGCCCAGAGCAGACTCCGCTCCCACGGCCACCCTCAGCAGGGTTTGCACACCCAAGCCACAGGAGAAGACACCCTTCCCCTGCTCTGTGCTACCTTTGTTCCCTGGGCCCCAAAGTGGCCCTGCCTTTGTCACACAATTCCTCTTGGCAAAAGCTGCTTTCTCCTTTTGCTCTAACTTCTCTGGCTTCCTGGAGTCCCAAGAGGCCTGGAAAAGAATGCGCCCCTATGTGAGAGCGTCCTCATGCTCATCTTTCCACTTTCTCTTAGCATACCCCACAGTCAACAACAAGATTCTCCTTCCCTCGTCCCCAGCCCAAACCAGAAGTCTCCACTCATATCAGCTCATCTCCACTCACAGCCAGGGACGCCTGGCCCATCAGACCCGCAAAGGGCAAACCTGGGAACTGCCTTCTGAATGACCTAGAAAACTCTGCTACATAATGAGTGACAGATTCCCTTAATTATAGAGAGATTCTTGGGCTGAAGTTTGCGAAGCAGTGAAGTAACGTATTTATTGACTTGGAGGCCACAGATCTAATAAAATGAAGATTTTCTTTGATTTTAGAACTCACTAAAAGTCCTTTCAGTTAATTATTTTCTTCTTATTTTCCTTTTTAATTTTTTGAGAAAAAATTTCAGTATTTTTTGAGAGTAAGAGAGACAGAGTGCGAGTGAGGGAGGATGAGAGAGAGAGAGAGAGGAAGACAGAATCCAAAAGAGGCTCCAGGCTCTGAGCTGTTAGCACAGAGCCTGATGTGGGGCTCGGACCCACAAACCATGAGATCATGACCACAGCCAAAGTGAGACGCTTAACTGACTGAGCCACCCAGGCACCCCTTTTTTTTTTTTAAATTGTGGTTAAATATATACAACATCGACCTTTCCATGTCAATCTTTTGTAAGTTCTGTGGCATTAAGTACATTCACAGTGTTGTGTGACCATCAGTATGGTCTATCCTTCTCCAGAACTTTTTCATCTTCCCATATGGAAACACAGTACCCAGTACATACTCCCCATAAATTGATAACCACCATTCTAGTCTGTCTCTATGAACTTGACCACTCTGTGTACTTCATATAACTGAAATCAGACAATATAAGTCCTTGTGTGACTGGCCTATTTCACCTTGCCTAAGTCTTCAAGGTTCATCCATGTTATAGCATGTGCCAGAATTTCTGTCTTTTTGAAGGTAGAATAGTATTCATAAATAAATAAATATATATATATATGTATATATACACAAATATATACCACATTTTGCTGATCTATTCATTGATCAATGAACTTTTGGGTTGCTTCCACCTTTTGGCTATTATCAATCACATTTAAAAATTTAAATTTCTAGAAAATTAAAAAAGTAAAAGCAAATAAGTGCAATTAATTTTTAAAACATATGTATATATATATAGCAATATACCCAAAATGTTATCAACAGATAATCAATTTAAAACATTTATTAATAACATGTTAAATTATTTTATCAATATGAAATCTTTGCTATCTGATGTGCATTTTATATTTATAGCATATCTCCATTTGGACTGGCCGCATTTCAAGGGCTCAGTGGCCACGTGTGGACACTGGATACTCTGTTAGGCACCCAGATCTAACTTATCACAGGGGGTCCCAACAAAGCCCTCTTTCCATGTCCTAGGACTGTCTAAATTCAAGAGACAGGGTTTCAAATGAATCTTTGGCAAGTTACATATTTCTGCCAGTTCTCAGCTGACTTCTCAGACAAATGCCTGGAGTCCCACATTTCTGTGGCTCCAAATGTTTTAGCTCTATGTTCAAGCAGTTAAACTGACATTTAGAAAATGAAGGCGATTGATTTACATTCTCCCCAGGCAGAGGAATACGTGCGGCTATCACTTACACGTCCAAGTAAGTTATGTACCCAACCCTTTCAAGCCACCAAATATATTTTATTTATCTAGACATGATCCAGCATAGTGATTCTATTTCATATGGATATGTGTATGCACCTGAAATTAATACTGCACCACAACCATGTGTTTATTCATGAACTCAAATATGATTTTTTGAGCTCCTCCTATAGGCCAAGCACGTGCTAGGCACTGGGGGTCCATGCACAATGAGACATACACAATTCCCATCCTCAGGGGCCTTGAGCTATAGCTTGTAGAACTTCCCTGTCAGTGAACTTGACATTAGGCTGACATGCAATGAGGATACCCACGCATTTCAGCCCGAGCAACCCTCTGCAGCTCTTTTCTCCTAACGTATGAGATAAATCCATTCTCTTGATTGTTCACCCCTGTGGGAATTTGGGGGTTTGCTTTCATAATTAGGAGTGTAAATTGCCACAAAAACTAAAAACTGAAGCTCCCTTAAAGACAGCTGGGGTGGCCAGGGCAGATTTTCTCTACATTATCCAACTCCCCACATAGGAGGTTTGGGTTTTATTTCACAAAAGTCTTTGTTTTGCCGCTAATGAGGGCCCAAGTGGCATATTCTATGTCATGATATGTATGATTCCTACTGAGAGGTTTAATAATCTATGGCACAAAGGCGCCAGTGGAGTCTGAGCCTGATTTCGTTCCTTTGTTTATTCAAACAACATATACATGATGCCCGTAAATGTCCCTAGACCTCTCCTCATCCCACTGTTCACATTCACAAGAACACCAGATTGTTGGGAGGTTGAACATGAGAGTCATTCCTGAGCATGGATTTCTTGGTGCCTCCTTTGATTGAAGTTGTAAAGCTATAGCCCACATTTCCTTATGGAAAATTTCTTAAAATTAGTGGGTTTTTATAGATACTTCACTATAATAGAAATGCTTCTATTCAACTGATTTCTACAATTGTGGGTGAAAACCACGTGGATTTGGATGGAAGTCATTGTTCTTCTTCTCAGGGCAAGTTGCTGAGGATTGCAGGTCAGAATTTAGTAGAGACTCTGGCATTTCTGTCAGACCCTGTTATATCCGGGAGGCCAGGTAAATACACTGATCCTGGGGGTGGCCTGAGGAATATCAAATTTGTCTCTGTGTTGGTTCTTCCCACCATTATCAGCCAACTCAAGAACTCTGCCCCTTTTCTCTCTGCCCAGCCAGACAGCCACCCTAGTTGCCCACCCACCAAGTTTGCCACCTGTGGGCTTTTCTTCTGTAAGTTTGTGTCTTTCCAATTTTAGTATATGTGCTGCCGAAGCGAGCACTCTCTCTTTCCAAAACAAGATCAAGTATCACCACCTTCTTGAAGCCTCTGCTCTGACCCCACCACCACACCATCCACAGACCCTCAGAATCACTTGTGGAACTTGGCCTGTCGGACTTTTTCCTTCCCCTCATTCCTTTGGTCACAGCTCTAAAAAATTAAGGCAGAAAGATGAGGAAGAGAGATTCTGTGTTGAAAAATGTAACTCTTTTATATCCTGAAGCAAACTATGTTCTTTTATGAGAGCTCTCTCTGCCTCAGTCCTCTCTCTTCTAGACTTGGATCTAGGTTATTTCTTTTCTAAATGTTTATTTTTAAGAGCGAGGTAGAACACGAGAGGGGGCAGATGTCAGCACAGAGCCCAACATGGGGCTTGAACTCACAACTGTGAGATCATGACCTGAGCCATAGCTCCTTTCTAACACGCAATTCTCCATCTGATAGGTAGAACACAGGCTCTGGGCAATGAGACCCCTTCAGACATCTTCACATGGTAATAAAAATAATAATGATTGTATTGAACTTTATATCTGTTGTCTTATTAGTTACCTGAAGACATTATTATTATCATCAAGCACATTTTGCAGGGAAGGAGCACAGTTTGGGGGGGAAGTGGTTTGCATGTGGTTGCACATTGCACAGGTGTTGGGACCAGGGAAGGTGAGTGTCAGTGTAGACATCATTCTGCATCCAGGCCAAGACTTCCAGAGTGGAACACAGGCCCCCATTTGCTCCTCTGGCTGGGCACAAGCCTACACAGTCCCATGGCGCCAGTGCGTTCTCATCCTGGCCTTCCGTCTAACCCCTTCTCATCACAGCAATGTCTTCTAACTACTCCGGTAAAGTTACATGGGGGGAGAACCATTGATCTTTCTGTTCAGGGTTAGGCTCCTATGTAGGCAATAGAAGCTGTCCGTTCTTTCATGTGATTTAAGGGACATGGGAAACCTTGACCTGCTTGCAACTCTACCATGAAGTCTAGAATCTGATTAGGGACCCAGTTTGGACTTTGCTCCTTACAGGTCTGCAGGTCTCCATCTTTCTAGACCTCATTTTTCTCAGCTGAAAAATGAAGAAATTGAATTAGGTTGCTGACTTTTTAAAACTGAGATTTAAGGGACACCTGGACGGCTCAGTTGGTTAAGCTGAGTCGGACTTTGGCTCAGATCATGATCTCAGTTCATGGCTTTGAGTCCCAAGTTGGGCTTTGTGCTGACAGCTCAGCCTGCTTCGGATTCTATGTCTCCTTTCTCTGCCCCTCCCCTGCTTGTGCTCTGTCTCTCTCTGTCTCTCAAAAATAAATAATTGTTAATTTTTTTCTGAGATTTAATTCACGTACTATAAAATTCACAAAAAGTATACAGTGCAGTGCTTTTTTAGTATTTTCACAAGGTTATGGAACCATCACCACCACCTATCCAATTCTAGAACCTCCTAGAATCACCCAGCCTGCCTCAAACTCAGAGCCCCATGTTTATTTCACAACAACTGGAAGCACACCCTAAGAGACCCTGTCCTCATTAGCAGTCCTTCTCAATTCGCCACTCCTTTCGGTCCCTTGCATCTACTGATCTGCTTCCTGTGTCTCTTGAGTTTCCCATTCCAGATATTTCATATAAATGGAATTATGTGATATGTGGTTCCTGGTGCCTGGCTTCTTTCATTTAGCAAACTGTTTTCAAGGTTCCTTCATCTTATAGTACTGACCACTGGTTTTTAAACTTTCTTTGGAAAAGCAAAATGCTTTGAAGAGAAACCATGAGTAGAACTTTGGTGTATACCATAGACAGAAGCTGAAGTCATCCAGTGGACACAGGGCAGAACTTCCTGCCTTGTTGGGAGCGTTCTCAGCCTGGTGGGGGCCCCCGGAGCACCTCTGCAGAGCCCTGGGGCCTCCCAGAACACAGTTGGGATGCCCTGAACCAGATCCTCTCTCAAGTGCTTTTTATGGTTTTCAAGGAACCTTGTTTCTTGGAGGCTGTACATAAAGAATGCAAATCGCCCTACTGGTCATTTTCATCTGAATTAGTTCAAAATGCCCCTCTCTGCACAATTCAGAGAGAGCAGAAAATTGGGCAGGTGGGAGTCTGAAGGCAGAAATAACAGATGGTTTGGTAGCTTTGACACTGCCTTGGACATCCAGGGTTGGGGTGGGCACCTAGAAAGAGGGAAGCCTCACAGGAAGGAAGGGACTTGACACAGCACAGGAGGCTGCTTTACCATATTGCTGCCGCCTGGCCCCCAGTGGTGGACTTTTCTGAGAAATGCCCTTTCCTCTGAGGCCAGAAAGGGACTGTATGGTCTGCAGCTGACCTGCCCTTTTCTTTCCCCAGACATGACTGCCTTTCTGGGTAAGGAAAAAAAAAAATCCATGAAAATCTCTGTCCAAAGTCAATTATCTGAGATTTGTAGTAGTGTAGTCTGCCAATGGAAAGTGCAGGTCATTCGTATGCGGCCTGGTATGTGGGATGCCTTCGATGGCATTTCTGGCCCTCCCGTCCTCCGTCCTCCGGGGAGACTTCAGCCAGCTGCAGCAGGCTCCCAGCTGCTACCCACCCCCGGGATCGCCTCAAAGGGAGCGGGTTTCTTCTGAGTCAGTGTCAGACCTCTGATCCTGTGGTGAATGAAGCCAACAAGAGTCTTGCCTCCTTCATCCCTGGCATGGTGCCCGAGCCCATCATAGACTCTAGAAGGCAAAAGGAGCCTAGCTACGCAGGCGTCAGGAGACCCACCTCTGACCAAGCAGACACAGATTTTAGTATAGGCTCTGCCTTTCTTTTTCTTTTTCTTTCTTTTTTTTTTTTTAAAGCAAGCAATAATATGCAAGTCAGGTTGTCTCCATGTGATCATCTGTAAAATGAATGATTGGTTCACTGGCTTTCCATCTTGTTCCCAGAAAGGTCTAAGGCTGTAAATTAAGGAGTTAGGCCAGATGATTTCTAAGTTCCTTTTTGTCTTCCAGATTCTAAAGACTGTTCTGTAAAGTGGGTGATGATTTGCAATCCAGAGCCCTTTAAACAGGCCAACAGTCTCCCTAGAGGTATCTGAATAGCCACCTTGTCACTTGTCAGTCTTAACCCTATTCACACAGTTGGGCCCGATTCCTACTGATTAATCAAATCCTGTTTAAAATGCCTGCCAGATGGGGAGGCTGTTCTGGATGAGAGGAGAATTAAGGGGTGTGAGAGTGAGATGGGACCCGTGCTCCTTAATGAGAGCTTGGGTCAAAAAACAAAACAAAACAGTCCAACAACCAACAATGGGCATTTTGGGGAACACTGAGGTCTGAGGCAGAGTACCCTGGCCTTCTCCAGATTGGCCCAGACCAGTCTCCTTTGCTCTTCTCACCCCGTCGCATTCTCCCCACTCCTGCAGCGCTGACTCAAACCTCACTGCACAGGTCATTCCCAGCCACGCCTGCCTGCCGACCTCTCCTCCCGCTTTGCTGCTGCACGCCACTTCTACTGAACTATCCCCCCACACTTGCCCTGACCTAGCAGCCCTGTAACAGAACTTGCTCTATCTGTGCACGTGTGTGCGCCAGCGGAAACGGTGAGAAGCTAGGGGCCCTGACTTCTGTGCCAGCCCCGGGCAACACATTCACTAAGTCATTTTGCTATTGGACTTTGAAAAGGTGTTCAAATTCAAGGTTTACTGGGTCTTGTTGCTGAAGCCAAGTTTCCCATTCTGGGCCTCTTGCTCATTATTCAGAGGTGAGGACAAGGCGGACAGCCTGGATCCTGACAAAACCCAGCCTGCCTCAAACTCAGAGCCTCATGTTTATTTCACAACAACTGGAAGCACACAGGCTCCTCCCCAGACAGGTTAATATATCACGCAAAGCGCCTGGTCAAACATGCCTGGTGCAAGGACCTCCAACACCGCTTTAGAAGTTACCAGGGTAACAGGATGTTGAAAGGCACTTCCCTTGTTCCTTCAGAAAATGGTCACCAGAACCCCAAATTGACGGCAAAGAGATATGACCACCTCTCATTCTAAAGAAAGCCCCCAAGAACGGGGCTCAAACCTTGCTCCAGGGTCAGCCTATCACAACCAACCAGCAGCTCCTCGGCCCATCCCAACCTGCGACTGAAGGAGAGAGCCCTGTGGAATTGTCTCACCATCTCAGTGGGACGCTGTGGTTTACACCCCTTCCCTCGCTCTATTGGCTCCCAAAACAAAGTGTGAGAGGCTACAAAAATCACATCTAAAGACTAGCTCTGCCTGTAAGAGGAAATTGATATCCTGTCGTCCAATTGGATGTCTGCTTAGGCAACAGATTCATCCATTAGAGATCATTTGTAATGTCTAGAGACATTTTTGGTTGTCACAACTTGGAAAGGTGCTGCAGGTATCTATTGGGTAGAGGCCAGGATGCTGCTAAACACCCCATAGTGCCCAGGGCAGTCTCCACAACAAAGAATGATCTGATCCCGAGTGTCAATAGTGCCAAGGCTGAGAAACTCTGGCCTAAATAGCTTTTGATCAAAAGGCAAGGGATGTCATGATTCCTGAGGACACCATAACAATTGCACCTCATCCTCCCGGCCTCAATCAGGGGCCAGCACACCCACTGCTGGTCCATATTTGTGAACTCTTAGGCAAATGTGCAGGCTGTAGCCCACATCCCTCGGGACTCACATGCTTTTATTTTTTATTTTTTTTCCCCAGATGTTATAGCTTATTAACTGTGTGATCCCACACAGGCACTTTCGAAAGGGAAGCTGCTCTATTAAAATACAAAATTTTTTAAAAGGTTACACATTAGAATCATCTGGGGAGCGTTTAAAGTTCCCAGTATCACAGCTGCATCCCATGTCAACGCAATCAGAGTCTCTGGGGGTGGAACCAGGCGGATGAATTTTTTAAAATTGCCCAAGTGATTCTAATGAGCAGCCAAGTTTGAGAACCATTGCTCTACATAAGCTTTGTCCTGGCGCATGTGGTCAGGCAAGCTTTTATCTTGCTGTGATTTTAGAGCAAGGCCTGGTAGACTCAGAGTGCTGACATTGGGAGGGGTGCTTTGCATCCCTCATTTTAGGTATTAGGTGTTCATTAATAGCTGGGCTATACTGCTTAGCTCCATGTATATGTATGCCGTATGTATATATGTATTATAAATCCTGTGTAACCATCAATCCCTCCCTACTAGTGATTAGGGAGCTGTCCCTGGCCCTCAGAAGCCTGGCACTAGGCTTCCATATCATCTGACCAATCCCATAGAGGGCCATGATTCTGAGCATCACGCTGGTTTGGGCTGTATTGGTCTTTTCCCCTGGCCTGAAAGGTCCTCGGTCCTTCCATGTCTCTGCCTTAGATGTCATTGCCACTAGAGTACTCCCTCATCTCAGCTGCATTCTCTTCGTCTTGGCACATTGCAATGAACTCAAACTCTTTAATGTGCAAATCTATAACTCTGGTTCGGATGGGAGCATATGGAGGTTTTTAAAAAAAGTGATTTTTAAGGTAAGGAATATTATATAAAAGAGAGAATACAAATAATGTATATATTGAAAAGCATGATAACCAAAGGAGCTTGCTGAGTCCCAACCCAAGAACTAGATTATTGCTCGTACCTGGTGTATGCTTGCTGGTCTTCTTCATTTCTGCACTCTGCGGCCAGCGTCAGCAATATCCTCAATAACTGTCTTCCCTTTTCAAAGAAAAAAACAAGGTTTTATCAGGGCTTTATAGATTCATAAACAATGCATTATTTGGGTCTGCTTATGTTTGAGCTGTATTAGAGTGGTAGCATATTGTATATAATCTTTTGCGACTTTTTCTTAATTTTTTTTTTTTTTTTTTTGGCTACAGTCCATCTGTATGTCACCCAAGAGAAGTTCATTCATTTTCAGTGTTGGATAATATTCCATTGTGTAACTATATACCACTTATTTACCCATTTTACACTTAATGTTTGTGTGTGTTCCTCCTTTTTGTTACTATAAACAATGCTGCGAACATCGTCTCCCACATCCTCTGCTGTGTACATACTGGAACAAGAGTTTCTAAAGACCAGGGCTTCACAAACTTTAAAAGGCATATGGGTCATCTGGGAATCTTGTTAAAATGTGGATTCTGGTTCATTTAGTTTGAGGGGAGGTCTCAAAGTAATAGCAGGGCTGTGAGTCTGTGGGCTACATTTCTAGTGACACAGCCCTGGTATGTGATTAGCTAGCTGTATCACAGGATGCCAGCCTTCTAAAGCGATGGTACGGGTTTACATCCCCACCAGCAATGGATTTTGGTACAGATCTTCTTCAGAATTTGCTTTTGTTGATCTTGAAATATGAATTTGCCTTTCCCTGACTATTCACTGAGTGATCTTTTGTATGTTTATTGGCCATTCATAAATATCTCTTCTTCTGTGAGATGCATATTCATGTCTTTCACCCATTTGTCTTTTCTGTTGTCCGCCTTCTTATTGATTTGCAGCAGCTCTTCTTACCCTTTTTATGCTCTGAATCAAATCCTTCACTGGTTAGATGTGTTGCAACTATTGACACCCTGTTTATATCTTCTCTTTTCCTTTCTTTATGGTGTTCTTTGCTGAATGGAAAGTCTTAATTATAATATAGTTGAATTTGTCAGTATTTTATATTTAAAGTGTTTAGGTCTTCTTAAAAAAAGTCCTTCTTTAATTCAAATAGTTTAGTTAATCATATTGTACCAATTTTCATTTCTTAGTTTTGGTAATTGTACCATTGTCATGTAAGATGTTAACTTTAATTATGTTTTTAATGTTTGTTTATTTTTTGAGAAAGAGAGAGAGAGCACAAGCGATGTGGGGGGAGGAGGGCAGAGAGAGAGGGAGACACAGGGTCTGAAGCAGGCTCCAGGCTCTGAGCTAGCTGTCAGCACAGAGCCCGACACGGGGCTTAAACTAACCAACCATCAGACACTTAACCCACTGAGCCACCCAGGTGCCCCGTAAGATGTTACCTTTAATAAAGAAGGCTGAGTGAAGAATATAATGGATCTTATTGTACCATTTGGAAACACCTCTGAAAGTCTAAAATTATTTCAAAATAAAATTGTTTTTTCAAAATCCATTGCTGTCTTAAGGTTATCAAGCTTTTCTCCCATATTTGATTTTAAAAGTTTTACCTTTTCTAGTTTGGTCTTTGGTCCATATGGAACTGATTTTGTGTTTAGCGTTGAGGCATGGATTTAATTCCGTGATTCCCCACATGGATCGGCAATTCTGCCCCCAACAGTTTTGAATCGCGTCTTCTTTCCCCGGTGCTCATATACCAACTGCACTCTGGATGGTGGGTGCTCACAGACCTTCGAGCTATATAGAAAGCAAAGAACAACTTCTGTCCTCATGGGAAGATTGTCCCATACTCTCCCCAAACCCACACGTCTTTCTCCCCAGGGCGGTTTCTCTCCCTGCCGTGAGATCAAAGGAAGCATCCACCCCTGGCTTGCAGCTCCTTTGGGGGCTTCAGTTACGCCCTGCTTAACTTCATGCTTTTGACTTTTAGACTTCGTCAGACCCAACTTGCTCGTGTTCTGTCTTTTGAATCGCACACTGTTCAAGCTAGGAAGGAAGGTGGGGATGAAGCTTTCTAGCCTTTTCAGTTCAGAGTCCAGAAAATTTGAGTTTAAACAACGTATCCAAGGTCAGTCAGACTCTTGGGTCAATGGAAGAGATGAGATTAAACCCAATCTCGCAACTGCCTGTGTTCATTCAGATTTCTTTTTCCCTCCTGCGTTTCTCATCTCAATTCACAGCATGACCGTCTACCTCGACTTTCAAGCTAGGACACTGGAGTGCTCCCGGTTGGTCCCTGCCTGCCTCTCCACACTTGCCATCATGGCTACATTCTGGTAATCTGCCTCCGAAATCTTTTTAAAATGTATTCTCTTTCATTCATTCCCACATCCATTGCCCTACTTCCTGCCTTTCTCAGAGCTTGATTGGAATACAAGAGCTACCTTACTGGCCTTCTTTTTCTTGTCATTCCACTTACTTGCTACACTGCTCTTAAAATTCAAAAAACACATACCTGGTTGTTTAACTGTCCTGCTGCCTTGTCCCTTAACAAGGAATAAAATTATAATTTTTATCATTGGCTCCCGATTTATCAAGTCCATTATTTTTATCCCCTCTCTCCTTCCCTTCGAGTACCAACGGCTGTATCCTCAATGAACTATGGGATATTCCTGAGAAATGCCACACATGTCTGGGCCTCTGACACTCAGCACATGCTCTCTCCACCCACAGCACCTTTACATCTTTCCTCTGCCTGTTACAATTGCAATTCACCCTTCAAGACTCAGAAAAGGGCTGTTTCCTCCATAAAGCCATCCTGAATGCCCTGGCTACAGCTAATAGCTCTCAGAGCATTTTTACTTCACTTATTTTTCATTGAAGTATAGTTGACAGATAGTATTATATTAGTTTTAGAGGGCAACATAGTGATTTGACAATTGTAGATATTGTGAAATGCTTACCACAGTAAGTGTGGTTACCATCTATCACTATACGAAGTTATTACAATATTATTAACTGTATTCCCTATGCTGTACTTTTCATCCCTGTCACTTACTTCTTTTAGACCTGGAAGTTTGTACCTCTTAGTCCCCTTCGCCTATTTTGCCCACTCTACCCCTAAGCTCTCTGGTAAGCACCAGTTTGTTTCCTGTATTTAACTTTCAATGGCATTTTGTATGTTCCTATGAAGCTCTGTTCATAGCCATATATATATAATTTTATTTGTTTTGAAAGAGAGAAAGAGAAAGTGTGGAGAAGGGACAGAAAGGGGGGGGTAGTATCCTGACACAGGGCTCCATCTCACAACCATGAGATTATGACTTGAGCTGAAATCAAGAGGGGGATACTTAACTGACTGAGCCATCCAGGTGCCCCTGTAAGCAGATTTTATTCACCTTTGTACCTCAAGTGTCTGGCTCACAGGAGATACACAATATATCATTACTGACTCAATCAGTAAATATTTAAGGAAAATACTTAGGAAATGTTCATTAACATTATTAGATTCTTATTCTGCTGACGCATACTTATATTCACATCATTTATATATTATTCAGGACTCTTGGGGTGGCTAGTGCAGAAATTCTATTTTCATAAACCTAAGCAAATAAGAAGCTAGTGTTGGGTCACATAACCTGCCATGGACAGGACAAGGTAAGGGCTGGCTTCCTGGGCTGCTGGAATCAGGGACTCAGTGTGTTCAGAGCTCTCTCTGCCAGATTCTGGCCTGCGGGTTTCTCTGCATAATGGCTTAATGGCTTTATTCTCTCCCGTGGGCTTTGTCTCAAGACTGATACTAACAGCAACACAACTGAGAGAAAATGGCTTCTCTCCTAAGTCTGGTACAAAGCATCCTACAGACTCTGACTGGCCGAGCGGTTTCTAGTACCCGCCCCTCAGCCATGGGGGAAATAGAGTCAACTACGGGAATGAATCAAAGGTCCGAAATAGGGAAGGAGCAGGTCGTCCAGGAGATTGAAGGACTGCCCCTGACAGGTTATGACTGGCCAGTCCCCTCCCCTTAAATTTCGTCCGTTTAGTGGCTGGAGATAGAAAATGACTTTGTTTCGCTCCATTGCAGCGCGGGAACAAGAACACAGGATTTGCACACTCAGCTGAAATACTTGATGAAATGAGTATGTCTCTCCCTAATGAAGTTATTCCATCTTTTGGGCAAAGTCTTCATGTTTGACAAGTACCAGGGACTTTAATTGAAAATTACTTTGGGAATCTTGCCAGACATTACAAATTGAAAATATGAAAACCCTTCTCCTGGGTCAGGAGTATAACAAGCCCCATGTCAAATGTCATTACCTCACGTGCATTCTAAGACTGTGCAGGTGGGAAGCTAAGTGTTGATTGCATATTTTAGCCCAAGAATAATTTCCTGAATGGCAATTTGTTCCTTTATTTGATGAAACCGAGGTTTTCAACAGCAGTAAAATGCAATCTTTCCAGAGCGTATTTCCGTGGTTTATGAAGATTGATTATGCTGCTTAGTGAGAGATTCATTATTTGGTTATTTAGACCATGATTTATTAAAAAAAAAAAAAAACTAAAAAAGCTAATGATTTCCAGTTAGGAAGGTTTGCCCCGTGAGCAGTGGTATTTGGCTTAGTGTTGCTTCTAATTGATAGGGCTGGGGTGGGGGGAGGGGAGCTAAGGCGACAGGCATATTTTAAGCCCAGCCATTGGTACTTTCTTAGACCTCAAAGGGCCCCCTAATTTCTCTGGATCTCAGGACTGCACGGCCCCCACCTTCGTAAGGCTGTGGGGATTGGAATTTTCATTGTGCTCTAGACCATGGGAGTAGGGGGCGGGAAATGGCCTGGATGGAGACAAAACTGAGGCTCAGAGGGGACACAAGCCTAGGAAAGACCCAGGGAAGAGCCAAGGGGAAAGAGCTGTGACCAAGAATACTGGGGCAAGAACTGAGCCAGTCAAGCATCATCAAGTGAGTATGAAAATGGAAGAGGAAGTCAGGGAATCCTGTGGAAGGTTCAGATCCAGATGGATGACTCCAGCCATGGGGATAAAGGTGGAGGTGACAAGAATGGAGTCTACCATCTGTGGTCCTCAGCACTTGCGTGTCTATGCTCAGTGCCATCAGCTCCCCAGGGCGTCCTGTGAAGACTTGCGTAGCTCTGCCCAAGCACAGACTCCTATACAACTTTCCAGCCACGGCAACCTCAAACACTCTCTTTCAGGAAAACAAATTTGTTTCCAGTTTTGAGGATCAAAAAAAGCATAGTGTGGTAGGAGGGCTCTGGAAAGGATATGGTTCAGATCAAGGAGGAGACTCAGAGAAAGGAAGGAAACAAGGAAGAGTAGACAAACGAGTTCCCTAGCTACTCTTCTGTGTCCACAATGTGCACTGAATGTGCATGTTTCTCACACTCCAGACCCGTTTTCTAGAAGCCTCCTCTGGGAAGGAGCCCACAGTGATGAGACTGAAGTGGTAGACAAAAAGTTTTTTGTTTCATGACAGGACCCAGCCCTAGATCCTAGAAAAATCACCAGACAAATCCCAGAGCAAGAGCCGAGATGATGACAACTCTAACTACTCATTGTTGACTCCAACGTGGTGGAGACCTGACAGTCGTGATCTCCTTCCAACCTTATAAGGACCCCTCAGGGCAGGTTTTGTTACTGCCACTCCGTTTTAAAGGCAGATGTTATGATCTCTCTTCTGCAGAGAAGGGAACTTAGGCTCCTGGGAGTTGGGTTCCCCGTCTGAGCCTTCTGCTCTGGGAGGTGAGGAGCCAGGTTGGCTCTAAAGCCCCAGCTCTTTTCTTCACCCCGGTTCATCCTCCAGACCATCCAGGGGCCAACTGGAGACAATGACCAACCAAGTTGGTGCATGTGGGAACACAGCTTCTTATATTAGTGTCAGACTTGCCACTGAAGGCCGTTTATATCCATCACTTCGGTTCACTCTATGGCCACACAGGAGACAGAACAAATCCCAGAGCAGACTAGTGAGAAGAGCTTTGGATACAAGGAACATGGGAATACTATCTAAATGGCGTCTCTGGAATTTGGAAACCCAGCATAACTGGCTACCTTGTCTCACACAGATTTAACTTTCGGTTTAGAATCCAACCCCTTTGCCTCTGACTCTGCCCCAGATCAAAGAACCAGGATATCATTTGAGGAGGGATGTCTTTCTTGCCAGGCTGGAGCAGA
This sequence comes from Suricata suricatta, assembly GCF_006229205.1. Classification (NCBI taxonomy): domain Eukaryota; kingdom Metazoa; phylum Chordata; class Mammalia; order Carnivora; family Herpestidae; genus Suricata; species Suricata suricatta. The sequence continues at coordinate 95,947,918 of NC_043708.1, forward strand.
GCAAATAACCCCATAATTGTGATCAGGAAGGGGGATAGTGGCACATTCACTGGAGCCCGGCCAAGGACAACTTCCCAGTTTGAACCTCAAAGGAATTCAAAGTGGGAGAAGCACAGTCATTGGGGGAACAGAACATCCTTTGTTGTTCCTTTGAGATGGTCCCAACCCAGTTTCCACAAAGTCATGCTTCAAATTCCTTCAGCATTCTTACATTTCCTTATTATTGTGTCCCTGGGGAAAATTCCAACCTCTCAACACCCAGGGATCTCATTTCCTAAGATACAACTGCAAAGTCCATTCAAGTGGTTCTTTAAGAAAATATTAGTAATTTTAAAAAATTATTCCACTGTAGCGACAAATTCAAACTGAGCTGTTTTACTGCATGCCTTTCTTAAGATTTGCATTAACTAATTTCTTTTCAAGTTCACATGGGATGGGCAAATTTTTCCCACTCTTTCTGCATATCACAGTTTACCTTGGTGGAAAATAAATCTGATGAATGTTCCTTTGGATCTGAGAAATGTGGAATGGATTTTCATGGTGCATTTCCAATGAGCAAAGGTAACAGTTGGCCCTGAATACCAAGAGGAGGCTGGGCAGTAGTCAGGAGATTTTGCTGTTTATTCACCGTCTAGTTGGGTTCCATTGATTGAACTGTCAATGAGAATGGCTCAAATCATGAGCAAATAGGAAAAAAGGTACAGAGTGAAAGAGAATACATTGGCCATGGTATCCAAAAATGTGCGGATCTGTTATCTATGACCTTTTTTAGCTGAGGGATTAGAAACTTCTAAAGGCCAAGACTGTACCCTTTGTAGTTCACTGATGTGTCCCTAAAGCCTAGCACCAGGGTCTTCCTGTGTGGTTGTCCAACCTAGGCCTGGCACAAAGCTGTCCAGCCCAGGGTGTGCGGGTACCACCTCACTTGGTTTGCCAAACCAAGAAGACTGGGCCTTCCCTTTCTCTCCTAATCCACACAGTCCGGCACATTGGGAGCTCTGCCTAGCACAGCACAGTGCCTGGCACTTCACTTATTAAGAAGAAAAGTCAATGGGGTGATCCTGTGTAAGCCACAAACACTCTGTCTCTTCATCAGTGAAGTAGTGGTCCAAAAGCTTAGTTGATGGGACACTTATGAGGTTGCAGTAAAAACAGGCAACGCTTTCCAAAACCCTACATAACTTCTTCTTGAGGTGATACAAAGCCGCCAGCCATCTGTCCCACCACTGCCCCCCAAGTCAATTATCCACACATCCTCAAAATCTGCAGCACCATTTTTATCTGGCAGAATTTCTGTTTCTCAGTAGAAAAAGGACAATTCCCAGTACACCTTTCGGTCTTTTAGCACATCTACGGGACATGGGTTATTATTTTCCTTCCTAAGTGGGACTCTTCTTATGAGCAGCCTCTCTGAAAATAACTGCTCTTTTGCAATATTAGAAATATTTCAATAGTGACAGCTTGGAAATGCTTTAACTTTTAAATACTTAAACCAAATAATAAATAAACCCTTGTGATGAATGTTTCCAGAAGGGACGATTAACATTATCCTTACAGCTGTTCATGATATAATATCAAAATGAAAAACATGCACGAGAAAAACAGCAAGCCCATGCTGATTTCATGTCGCTTTTTTTTTGTAAATAGCTCTAATGTGAAGACATCCTCAGTAAGACTTAACCAACGCTATTTCATCTGATCATCATTTAGCCAGACCGCAACAATACTCCCGAGACCTCTTCAGTTTCACTGACAGCATCTGTCATTTCAGTTACTGCAAATGTGATCTCGTGCGATGGGGCTCTGTGGCCTGCAAGGAAAATGAAACTCTCTTTTTCCAATTTTTAATATTTTATTGTTAAGGTAGGACTCAATAGTAGCTCAGGAAGAGAGGCTGGTTTCCATCATTGGTGTTATTTTGTTTGTTTGGGCAGAGCTTTAAGAATAGTAAAACAAAAACATGGATCTGGGCAAATGCATATGTTCCTGATTTAACTGTGTACCTGAGCCTCTAAATAGCAAGAATTCCTGTTTATATCAAAGGTAGTTTTAAAGAACAGAAGGTCACACTGTAACTTTAAAAATCTATAATCTTACTAGTCAATAATTTATTGGCAGAATTCCACAGCAAGTTAATAATTTTATGTGAGTAATAATAATTACCATATGTGACAGGCTTGGTATGTGCCAGAGGTTGGTCCAGGTGGCCCTGAATACCTTATCTGACTTAGTCTTCATGACAACACTCGGAGGTAGGTATGATCTCTCCCATTTTGAAAGGGAGGACTTTGTAGGACTTTGGAAAGCATTGTCTGTTTTTATCTCAACCTCCTAAGTGTTCCATAAACTAAGGAGGCTGTTGGCGTGTTGGGCTTCTGCCCAGGGTTGCCGGACATTTTGTTCTTGCCCACCCTGGAAGTTCATCTCCACCTCTTGGCCACTGGAAAAACCAGTGAGGAGAATTCCAGGGCTGTCAAGAGCATATGATGTTGTAAATAAGAATTCCGCTTCTCAGCTCCCTTTGCCCTTTTGTTTTCTTTTGAATGGGTCCTTGTATGTGGTGGGGGGAGGGGAGATGCTCTCCTGAAGATCTGGCTGTAGTGTCTCAACTTCTGAGGTTCATCAAAATGGCATCTGTCCCCGATTGACCCATCCGCCCCCAGGAGTTTTCCCATTGCCTCGCTCCGACTGGCTAACAAATCTGTGATAACCTGGGAATGCCCAAGCAGTGCTAAATGAAGGGCATTGGGGCTTTGATTTTGGACAAATGCCCCATGATGGATGGGTTCTGGCTGACGCACTTTCCCTACTGGGGGTCAGAAGTGAGAAGGGAAGGCAAGTGAGAGGTGCCAGCTGCAGGCAGGTGGGAGACCTGGACTGTTAGTTCCCACCCAGCACTTTCACATGGCAGGGGAGGTCACCTCTGTCACACACTCTGACATGCCCATCCATCAAGGGGCATGTGGAGCCTCCCGGGGGACTTGCCTCATACCTAGGCAGGATGGCTTATTCTAGGGGGTGTGACAGGAACTGAGTTTGGGTACCACCACCTGAGCTGCAAATTTTCTTGTTTATGTAAGAGAAAATGTTCCCACATTATTCTAGTCCACACTGATCTCAAAGGTGAGGCAGGGCTTAAGTCAACAGGGATCCTGAAATGAAAGCAGTTGTGGTGAAAAGCCCATGAAATATAGCACCATAGGGTAGCTGGGCTCTGTGGGCTATCATTTATGTGGTTTTCTGCTTCTAGGATTTATTCCAAATTTTCAGGTTTTAGGAAGCTTCCATTTAAATAGTGAAACACCTGATTTCTGGACCCTTTAAATTATGTGCATTGGGTGGCTCAGTGTTAAGGAGTCAGCTTAGATGCCACTGTCTCCAAGAAATCTTCCGTGACCCCCACTTCTGGTTCCATCCCCCCACCATGAGCTTCCACAGCAATCTGTTCTTACCCTTTGATGCCTGTGTCAAAATTGTCTGCTTCATCTCCACCACCTCACTTAAGGTCTTGTGCATAGTTTTGTGCTCTATCGCTACAACGTGACATAGAAATAATGAGGGTCATAACAGAGACCCAGAAAACCATGTATGTTGGCCTGAGAAGATTAGTTCCTATCAAAGAAGAATTCATACGGCCTTCACTAAGAAATAGATTGCTCACTTACAGATTCATGATATCACAGAACTCTTACTGATGATTGCCTTTCTTTACAGCACTTGCAATTTCTACACATAAAGCTCACTGGTTGATATTATTATAGCATTACAGTCTTTAACATCTGGCTTGAGGGGCTTGCTTTTGGTGAAAAAATCAGATGTTGGGTCTTTTTGAGAAGATCCATTAAATAGCCATGATCAGCATACCTAACAGTCACACAATGTGCTTTTTCGGAAGCACAGTGATAAGAATTAGTGTGATCTTCATCATTGGTCTTGTCCAATTGAACTGATCTTATGCACAATTGTGCCTTTTATTAACTGGTCGTGAACAACCCGGGTTCCCAGAGGTGAAGGTCACCACGGAGGGCTCAGACTATAGGTGGCAACATGCATCTCCTAAATTTCAGTCAAGGCTCCTTTCCAACTGGTAACAAAAAGTTCCTTTTGGTTCAGAATCCATTCACATGTCTGTCACCCCAAGCTGTAGCTATAGAAAAGTAGGAGCTGAGGGTGACCAGAGCCAAAGTCAGAACCTCTAGAAATAAAGGTTGGAGGACCAGGACAGAGGACATAGCTCAGAGTGAGAAAAAGGGTCACAGGCTGGTGTGAGAATGCAGCACCCCCTTCCAGCCCTCAGAAAACGAAATGTTACACAGTCTCTGCAGGACCTTCTCACACTGTAAGAGGCGAGAAGCTCACCATCCTTACACACAAGGGAAAGAATGAACCGAGACTTGGAGTTTTTGTCATCAGGCTCCTTTGCTAGTATGCTATTAGTGTGACAAGCACAGCAGAGCCCTGGAGGACAGGGTCTGTTTTCCCTCTGTATTTATTTACATGTCTACATTGTAGAGGGGGCCTCCCATTTCTGTTTTTAACCTCATACAAAGCATTTTTACCTCATAGGTAAAATTTCTCCTACCACAAAGAAAACTCTGAAATATAAAGAATATGTACTTAAAATCCACAAATCTGTAAAAGAAACAATTCAATCCATCTATAATACAACCAGAGGAAACTACTACTACTAACTTCTTACATTTTTATCCTTTCCCTATGCAAATATACACATGTGAGTAAATATTTTTAATATATAAAACTAAAAACAAAACTTCTTTATTTTGTTTGTATAGTCTTTCAATTTGTATTTTCACTTAACTGGATGGCAAATGCATTTTTATTTCCATGAGTGTAGATCTATTCTACATTCTAATGACCGCACAGTGGCATGATTGATTTCCCTAGCCTCTGGTCTCAGCGTCCAACAATATTTTGCTGTAATAAGCAGTAAGGTAAAAAACATTCTCACTCACTCATCCAGAGGCCTCAGCGTCTGGGTTTGTAGAAATGGCTGTGGCTGATGAAGGCAGAGGCAGCCGCAGGGAGTCAGGAGCTGTGGCATCCGGGTGATCGCAGATGCTGGCTTGGGGCCTCGAGAAAACAGAGTTAGTTCTGAGATGAAACCATGAGTTTCAGTCAGCATTGGAGAGGCTCTGATTCACTTTCAAATTGCTCTTATCTCTGGAGATCCTAAGAAATGGGATGGCTTAAAATAAGGGTGTACTAGGGTGCCCGGGTGGCTCAGTTTGTTAAGTATCCGGCTTTGGCTCAGGTCATGATCTCCTGGCTTGTGAGTGTGAGCCCTGCGTCAGGCTCAGTGCTGACAGCTCAGAACCTGCAGCTTGCTTTGGAGTCTGTGTCTCCCTCTCTTTCTGCCCCTCCCTTGCTCATGCTCTGTCTTTGTCTCTCTCTCAGAAATAAATGAAGGTGAAAAAAAAAATAAGTAAATAGAATGAGAGCTTACTTCCTGAAACTGTGTCGAGATCTCCAGTGAGCTAAACCCCCAGAAGCTTCCAAAGAAGAGACAATTTCATCCAAGAAACAAAATCATGGTAGTTGTACCCAGAGAATCCCTTGCACTGTGGCACAACTGCTTGCTCATGTCCAGAGCAGTCAGGGAGCAGGAGGAGTGTGGAGGAGAGGAGAGACCAAGAGGTACAAAGACTCAGCCTCTAGAAGAGAAGCTGCTGTTGGTGGGTGATGTTTAGCCAAATAGACAAAGGTATGGAAACTGGTGTTCATAGAATGTTCTAGCAATTTCATGCTCTCCTTTTATTGAATTCTCACACCAACCCTTAGAATCATTCTCCTGTTTATAGATGAGGAAATAGAAATGACAGAAATCAGGTCATTTTCCCAAGGTTGGCTCATGGTGACAGAGCTGAGATTTATTCAAACTCTTGTCTTTCTGGCACTTTCTACCAGATGAGGTTGAGAAGTTTGAAAATTGCTCATAACCACATTTGAAATAAAGACTAATTGATACTAATTTTGAGAGTGACAAGTTATTAATGACATGTATGAAAGAGTAAAGACAAAAGTAATGTAAAAATAATGACAACACTGTGAGGTGCTGTGTCAAGCTCTAGCTTGTGTATTTGGACCTTTACTTCCAAGCTGCCTCTCTGCCTTTAGATCACAAAATTAGCTGGTGTCTCCAGAGTGTGACAAACGAACGTGGCAGGGTTGAGATACAGCTCACACAAGGCCCTTACCCTCTTCTCTCTGCTCAGTGACTTCACAGCTATCAGATCTGCGTGAGGTGGGGCCTAGGAAAGCAGTGTAAGAGTGAAAAACAGCTAGAACATTCCTCGGGTTACAATGGGTCCACCTCCCCATGTGGCTAATGGCCACCCTCCAGCGAGCCATGAGAGCTGCAGGGTCCCCGAGGGTTGGGCTGCCCTGCAGGCATATGGTTTCAGCTACCATGCCATTCAACTGTCCATTTTTGCATAGTTCAGAGGTTCAGCAAACCTTTTGTTTTGTAGAGACCCAGACTGTAAATAATTTGGGCTACGTGGCCCATGCCTCCATCATAATTACTTGGGTTTGTTGCTGAAGAACAAAGGCAGCCAGAGACAGCACATCAGCAAGTGAACTTGGCTGGGTTCCAATATAACTTTACTTAGCCTGTGGGCTATGGTTTGCCAATGCCTGCCTCAAAACTCAGTCCAGGGTTTATCAAAGCCCCACATCTTTTTTTCCATCCTCAAGATAATGTTTCAAAGCACAAGTTTTTCCCAGTTTGCTGGCCACTAGGCACAAAGATACATACATGGAAGGCCACTGGCATTTTTTCCCTCCTCATATCCGTAACTAAAGGCTACATTCCACCAAATCGCCATGTGGCCAAACACAGAGCCAGTTTTTTTTGCAATATCTTTTCTTTGGCTGCTGTTCACGTCTGGTGGTCACAGGTGTCTTGAAGAATGACCCTCTTACCTAAGGGGAAATGAATCCATCACATGCTCTTGGCACAGTGATCTGGACTTGGGGCTGGCTGACCCCACCTAGAGCAAAACCCACCAGCCTCAATGTCCCATTTTGTTTTTCCAGTTGTTTCTGATACAACACATAGTAAGGCCCTGGGCCACCTACTCTCAGTATGTCTATGTCTTAGAAGAACAGAGAGAGTTTTGGGCTAAGACACAGGAGGCTTGGGCTTTAGCTTTGGCTCTGTCTCTATCCAGCCGCCATACCTTGGGCATTCTACTTCTCTCTTCTGTGCTCAGTTTTCTATTCTGTCAAAAATCATCTTTACCAAAAGAATGAAGTTGGACCCTTACCCTTACACCATGTGCAAAAATTAACTTGATGTGGGAAAAAGACTTAAATATAAGAGATGAAACTACAAAACTTTCAGAAGAAAACATAACAGGAAACTTCATAACATTGTTTTTGGCAATTATTTCTTGGATATGACACTAAAAAACACAAGCAACAAAAGAAAAATAGACACATTGAACTTTGTCAAAATTAAAAACTTCTGTGTATCAAAAGACAATCGAGCAGGAAAAGCAGGCTATGGGAAGGGAGAAATACTTGTAAATCATATATCTGACACGGGGTGAAGATCTAGAGCATATAAATAACTTCTATAACTCAACGACAAAAAAACCCTCCAAAAACTCCCATTAAAAAATGGGCAAGGACGTGAATAGGTATTTCTCCAGAAATGATAAACAAATAGCCAATAAACACATGAAAAGCTCCACATCACTAGTCATTAGATAAGCACACATTAAGACCACAGTAAGATACCACCTCACACTCATTAGAATGGCTACTATTAAAAAACAAAAAAACCAAGAAAACAGTGTTGGTAGAAATTGGCCTTGTGCTCTGTTGGTGGGAATGTAAGATGGTACAGCTGTCTTTAAAAAAGTATGGTGTTTTCTCAAAAAATTAAACATAGAATTAACATTTGGCCCAGCAACTCAACTTCTGGATATATACCCAGAAGAAGTAAAAGCAGGGTCTTGAAGAGAGATGTGTACACCCATGTTCACAACAGCATTATTCACAACAGCCAAAAGGTGGAAGCAACCAAGCAGCCATCAACAGATCAATAGATAAACACAATGTAGTATAGATGTACAAGAGAATACTATTCAACGCTAAAAAAGAAGGAAATTCTGGGGTGCCTGGGTGGCTCAGCCAGTTAAGTCATGCTGACTTCAGCTCAGCTCATGATCTTAGAGTTTGTGAGTTCAAGCCCTGCATCAGGCTCTGGGCTGACAGCTCAGAGCCTGGAGCTGCTCTGGATTCTGTGTGTTCCTCTCCTGCTGCTTCTCCCCTACTCGTGCTCTGTCTCTCCCACTCAAAAATAAACAAACATTGAAAATTAAAAAAAAAAAGGAAATTCTGTCACATGCTACAACATGGATGGATCTTGAGGACTTTATGCTTACTGAAATAAGCCAGTCACAAAAAGGCAAATGCTGTATTATGATTTCACTCATATAAGGTACCATGACTGGTGAAATTCATAGAGACAGAAAGCAGAATGGTGGTTGCTAGGGTCTGGGGGTGGAGGGAGGAGGGAATGGGGCTTAGTGTTTATTGGGTCTAGAGTCTGGGTTTTGCAAGATGAAAAGAATTTTGGAGATGCCTAGTAGTGATGGTCACATTACATGTGAACATATATATATATACTTCATACCACTGAACTGTACACTTAAAAATGGTTAAGTTAGCAAAATTTCAGGAAGCTATAAAAGGTCACCTTTTACATGACTGTTAAAGTCCCTTCTGTTCTAAAGTTCTGTATTTCACGGTGCACAGGGGAAGGCGTTTTCAAGGATGCAGGTGCTGGTATGTAAAGCAGAGGTGGCCCCTCCCTCCTGACCACAGCCCCTCACATCTGACAGCTCTTCACAAGGACAACTCATTTTCCTAATGTTCTGTTTTTAATTTTTTTTGAGAGAGAGCGAGAGAATGAACAGGGAAGGGACAGAGAGAAGGGGGGGACAGAAGATCCGAAGCAGGCTATGTGCTGAGAGCAGCAAGCTCAATGCAGGGCTTGAACTCATAAACTGCAAGATAGTGACCTGAGCCAAAGTCGAATGCTCAATGGACTAAGCTGCCCAGGTGCCGCAGGACAACTCGTTTTCAGATGCTTGGTCACATTTAAGCCGTGCAACAGTGTTAAGAAGTGCCAAGGTTGTTTTACTGTGCCCATCTGACAGAGGAAGAAACTGAGGCTCGGGGTTTCAGTGACTGGTCCAGTACATTGAGTTCATACATAAATGTGCAGAGTTGTGTCAAGCTCTCCCTGTTACATCCATTAGAAGCTTCAAGGGATGAATCTCGAAGCTGTTCTTGACATGGTGCTTGCTCCACAAGCATCGTGACTCTCTTGCTTAGTGATTTCCTCTTTCCCTAAAGAACTTGAAGTTTTCAGGCCTTCTTGCAAAATGATTTGAGGAAAAGGAAGGAAATGAAAATGTACTGAGCACCCAGAACAGGCCCATTTTCTTTTAGAGAAGCAATAATACTTCCTTTTCGTGAGATGAAGAAAATGTGGGCCCTAGGGAAGCAAGATCCCATAGCTGGGGAGTGAGGTCACGATGGAGGGGAGGACCACGAGTGAGTCTCCCAATCACTTTCCCCAGGCTTGGGTGGCCTGTGTTAAGATACTCCATGATCTGGTGCTAAAAAGCTGAGCGGAAGAGCCAAATGGACAGGATTTCTCTCCAGATGGACACGACAGCCCTCTTGGCACCATAGGCTCTCCTGGTCAGGAAACGTCCCCTGAGCTGCTGTTAAGTGTCAGGCAAGGTACAAAACACTGAGCTGCAGCAAGAAACAGGCAGGGCGGGTGGCTGGTCCTGGTGCTCCCAGTTCTCCCGGAAATCGGGACATCAGGATAAACCTGAGCGCACAGACTTGCTATTTTCAGGTTGTGATAAGCCGAGGGGAACAAGCAGGGTGACGGCCCACAGAGGCTAACTGAGGGGAATGGAGAGGTCTTTAAGCAGGTGATATTTCAGCTGTTACCTACAGGGACAGAAAGAGATGACAGATAAAGAGTGGAGAGAAGACACCAGGCATGGGACAGTGACGGCTGGTGGCCTCCTGGGACACAGAGCCTGGAGAAGGGAAGGAGGCCAGTATGGCCCAGTGCGCGAGTGAGCGGGGCAGTGGCCAGTTCAAGGGGAGCCTTGAAGACCCTGGTCTGGAGTCTGGAGTTTACTGAGAGCAATGGGAATTTGTAAAGAATTTTAAGGCCATGTGGGGGACTTCACAGAGGAAGCCGAGGGCAGCTCTCCCATAGCTGCTCTGCACGCTGTTGCGGCCAGCCTGTCACCTCCACAAATAGTCCTACTGTCCATATGGAAAAAATCTAGTTAACATATTTTAGGAGTTATATAGGATGCATACATTTTTCAGTGTTTCTTTTAGGAGCCATAAACCTTCAGTTTTATGATGACTTAATATCAATACGGAGCCATAAACAGAGCTGGGCCAGTTTGATTAGAAAAGTAGCAACTTCGTGCCAAATAGGCAGTATTTTGTCTTTTATCTTTTTCTCCCCCCTCAAGCGTGCTCAAATCTAATACCTAGAGCAAAGGAGTTGGTTCCCCCTCAGACAATAGCAGCTTCCAAATGTCCTTTGGAGCCTGTGTCCTGAAATTGGGGACAGTGGCCTTGACCTCTAGAAAGGCACCTCATGTTGGTAGGTAGACAGCCTACCGTAGATATCTTGCAAAGTGCCCTGGATAGGAAAAAAATTAGCAAAATCTGCCAAGTAATCCCCTCCCCACCTCCCCAGCCGCTCTCCGGGAACATAACATTTATAGGGCCAGCAACAGGAAGGCAGGAAGGCCCATGGTGCAAGGACTTGGGGAGAGAAAAGATGATGAAAAATAACTTCCAGAACAAATGAACTCACATCTTGAAGAGAAATGGTATTTAAAGAAAAAGCCCAAATCCCAAACATCCCAATCCAACAGGAAATCATCACCTGTGTTAGGAAATTCCAGGAACAGCACCCTGGGACAGCAAAAGAACTGGCACAAGGACATCGGATGAGCACAGGAGGAACTGAAGGTAGACTGACCAGTCCCCCAAACTTCTGGGGGTGTGTTTGGTGCACAGACACCCTTCTGACACCCTGGGAGGGCAGAGATGTCAGGGGTGGGTAAGAGGAGACTGGTAAGGGCTGTGACATGTGTCACTCTTGCTATATGGCCTCCTGCAGTCAGCAAATATTAATCATGCGTATGTGGGGTGCCAGGCACCCCTCTAGGCACTGCAGATACAGGATGAGTGCCTGCTCCCAAGGAGGGCACACCCACAGCTTTGGGAATATTCTGTCTCCCATGGTTTTTTTGTTTGTTTGTTTGTTTGTTTGTGAGACAGAGAGAGACAGAGCATGAGCAGGGAGGGGCAGAGAGAGAGGGAGACACAGAACCGGAAGCAGGCTCCAGGCTCTGAGCTGTCTGTCAGCACAGAGCCGGACGCAGCGCTCATACCCACGAATGCGAGATCATGACCTGAGCCGAAGTTGGAGGCCCAACCGACTGAGCCATTCAGGCGCCCCCTGTCTCCCATTTAGAGTTTGGTGAGATTCCTTCCAGGGGATCTGCCTCTCCTACCAGAGGGGTTTGAAAATGACTTAAGCGAGGTCAGCAGCTGGGGGTGAAATTTGCATCATGTGAAGAGTAAAGAAAATACTGGGTGAATCAGTTGGAGCAGATTGGTCCATGTTCTCCCCCTTGCCTGCAGGGGCTGCTGCCTGGAGCCTCAGAACCAACAAAACTGTCCTTGTGGCCTTCCCCTGGGCACTGTGACCTGCCACATGGCCTTTGAGAAAGGGCTGGTTCTGGTTGGGCTATGCAGTATTGGTATCTGTTGCTTACAGTTGCAATCAGAGATCCTTGACTATTAGAAGGTGGCCGAGAGGAAGGAGTTGGAAACTCTTGTAAGTTAGATTAAAACCCAGAGCTATGAGTCCTAATCTCTCTGTATTACCAGAAAACCTTGTTTTCCTACTTTAAATTCTCTTTCCTACATTATTGAAATAGACCTCTTCTGGTCTCCTTGCCTTCAATTTCTTTCAGTGCCTCCAGTGACTGTCACCAGAATGATTATTCTAAAAAAAATTTCTATTTTTCCAGAATCATGAGTCTCCTCAACCTCTGAGGCAAGACCAGCCCAAATCTGGACTCAGCCTGCCTTTCTAGCCTGCTTCCAACACCCTCACACATCCAGCATTAAGGCTATGTCGGGTAACAGTCATTCCCTAGCGTTCGATGCAATAGGCTTCCTTGGGACCTTTTCCCAAGCTCTTCCCTCAACTAGGAATGTCTCTCCATGTTTCCATGCTCTTTGTAAATTTTACTTCAGTCTGAAAAACTCTGTTGAAATGTTATTTCTGGTGTGATGCCATGAAGGAATTAATCACATCTCCCTCTGTGTTCCCATTACCTCTAGCTTGCACTGCTACTATTTCCCCCGTCTTGACCCTGAGGTTAGTTGTATATATCCATGTGCCTCTCAAGATTTGACATCATCCAGAAGGGCCGGTGTCTCTGGTCTCCCAAAGCTCAGTACAGTGCTAGGATGAACAGACAACACAACTTGTTGAATTAATGTAATTTAATTGCTGGCCTTAAGCCTCTAAGTTCTTTATTAGTTAAAAAGGATCTGAACGTGAAGAGTCAGGTTCTGACCACTCACTCAAAAACCACTTCTCCCCACTCCCGTCTCCATTCTAGCACTGACTCAGCTGTCATTTCCTGGTCCCGCCGCTTTCCTCACAGTGGCTGCTGCCTCTCCTGCTAGCCAGACCATTGCCATCTTGTTCACCATGGTACGCCCAGCTTGACAGGAAGCTAAGCATATGCCAGTAGTTAAGTGAGTTATGGCTGAATGAACGAATAAATGCACATACCTGACCTTGTTTACTCTGAGATGAATTCTGACTCAGACCCAACCGAACATTTGTGAGGCTAGATACAAGAGCAGAAAGAAGCCCCACCTACCATTGTCCGAGTACTTGAAGGTTACAAAGCGAACTGAAAAACTGTTATAGAAAATATTTGTTATCTTCCTACCTTGACAAATATGCCTCTGGAACTTGGACTTCTCTACAGTCTGTGCTAGGATGAGGTGGTGCAAGCAGGGTTGGCTTTCCCCTCCACCCTGCACCCTGCCTCATAATGTTGAGAGGCTTCACATAGACAAGCAGTGTCCACAAAGCCCACACAGTGCTCTCCTTGTCCACCCCTTGGCCATTCCCCCTAGGGGTATATCTTGGGGTATACATGGAGTGGTCTTTGCCTGGCCTCAGAGGATAGACCCAGGGATGAGGTCCTCAAATGGCTGGAAGCTGGCTCAGGGACTTTTAGGTAGGGAGTTCTGAGGTCCTGGTTGCCAGAGAATAGTCTAGAAATGCAGGTGTGGACTCCAGATGGGTACAGACTCTTTACTTCATGGGGAGAAGAATGGCCAGCAACGGACCCCTCCTGTGTAGCTCTAAGGAAAGTGCTGCTTTGACTTTATTCTTAGGAGATTTACCTATCCAGGAACCAATTAAGAAAGATGTCTACTTTATAGAGGTTGTTTCCACACTGGCTTATCCTTGGAGTTTTTAAATGCATCATTAGCCCAGAAAAAGCCAGAGCAATGGGTCACTTGGACATCCCACGGATGAGAATGAAGCCTGGAGGTCTGAAGCCTGAAGACGGAGGTCTAGATGCTCCTGTTCCTGAATGTGATTTCTGCCATTTAGCAGGGCCACGTGGACAGATTCAGGTAGGCAGGAAGCCCTAAGGGCGATGGTGACACGACAGCTCTCTGAGCAAAACAAAACCAGTGGCTGGCGCTTTAAAGGAAGAAGGAGATTTTCTGCACTAAGACTCTCAAATGGGCTCCTGCAGACAGCTGTGGCCAAGCTTTTGAAATATTTCTAGCCTCTGTTTTCCTGCTGTGAAGTCTTTCGAGAAACAGCTTAGGAGCGATGAGCTGTTTGCTATTCTGGGGCAGTGGGTGTGCAGATGAAAGGGCAGATGGGTTGGGGGGGAATAATTCCCCAAGTGCCCATAAAATTTTTGATCTTTGGCCCCTGCTGTAAAGTGATTCTGGGAATGCCGGTCAGACAGGAGAGCCAAACTCTGTGGCCCTGGGGCTTCCTGTGACCTCCGTCTGGGCACCTGGGACACAGTCCTTGTCACCAAGAACACGGAGATGAGGACTCTCATGGCTCCTGGAGGCTCCGGAGGGCTGTCGGAACTCAGAAGAATCTCAGGCCAGATGATAGTGAAGACCAGGGAGGTCTTATGAGATAGGTACAGCCAGGTCTAGGGAGTTGATTCAAAGAAGTAAATACTGCACCAAGAAAGTGAAATTTTGCCTGTGAATGTGGTTGGCTGATGATCTAATTCTCTCCAGCTCAGATGAATCAAGACTATGCAAGTTTGTTGAGCAGAGCACTTCACAGCGAGTCCAGAGCCTGGGGGCTAGCCCTGGAATCCGTCGCCCCCTGGCTGCAGGACTGGCCAAATGAGGTACACTTACTGCTGTAGCATTCTTTCCAGCTCAAAGCTTTGAAGTGACCTCTTAGGAGTGGTGGTGTCCAAGTGGCAGGCTTGGGAATGGCCTGCATTTAGCCGGTTTCCTGCCCTCCATCCGTCTTCAGATGACAATGTCATTTAATTCGGGAAGGAAATTTGAGCTTTAGAGTCAGATCAGATCCAAATTCAGTCCCAGGTTAGCTACAGATAACTATGTAACCTTGGGTGTGTGTTGGTCACCTCTTTAGAGCCTCAATTTATTGTCTGTAAAATGGGATGATACCACTTACTTCCTCAGTTGTTGAAAGAATGAAATGAAGAATGGTCTTGCACACTGGGACATAATGTCCTCCACCTCTGTAGAGTGGCACTGCTCCTGTGGTTGGCATGTCTGGGCAGGCTCCTCGAGGGCCCTTTAGGAGTGAGTTTATTCAATTCTCACTGGACCTTACAGGGGCCATTGCTGACGTGGGCATAGGCTTTGTCCAGAGTGTCCCACTTCTCTGGCGGGAACTCTGTGGCCAGCACTGCATGAAGGAAAGGCACATGGTCTACAGACAGGGTTTCCTGACACAGGCTCCCCTGTGATCCAAGTGCAGGCTTGGGTCCAGGACGTGTGGTCCGGGGCAGTCATGGGGTTAGTAAAAGGTTTATCCAGAATGGTTCAGTGGAAAATGTGCCGGATTTGGAGTTAATTGGGCTGGAATTCTGTTTCATGTGACTGTGTTTCTAGTATTTAGTAACATAACTGTCATTTAACTGAGGCTAAATAAGTGCATGCTTAATGAATAGAGGAAGAAAGGAGGGAGAGAAGGGGAAGAGGGAGGGAGGGAAGGAAGGAGGAAAGGGAAGGGTTAACTTTGATTCTTCCCTCTATCCCATGAGACCTGGAGACTGTTTTCACCATCATAAAACATGGACAATAGTATTTACCACAGGGGGTTGTTAGGAGGATTCAGTATGACCCATGCATTTTGACCTGCAGAGTGCTATCTATTTATGATAATGGCAATAACAACAGAATTAGAGCCAACACTAGAGGGAAACGATAGAGAAAGTGAACGTGGCCATGGAGAAGGCTATCAGTCAGGCTGAAGTGTGATTACCATTGCCTTGAAAGCAAGGCCATTTTCAGGATGACTAACCAGCCAGGAAATGGGGCTCCCAGCCATATTTCAACATAACATAGAAATAATTTTGGGGGGGAGGGCAGTCATTTTCTTGCCCTAAGTATTTTTTTGGAAATAAGAGGCCAATCATAACAAAATAAGTCACTTAGCAAGATTTTTTTTTCTGAGTTTTATCTAGAATATAGTAACTCTATGCAAGGATTCTCATTCTGTACAATAAACACGTTGAGATGCCCACTCATCAGCAGCATCCTCAATCACGAAGAATATATTCAACCTTAGTTCACATCATTTATGTCCTCAGGCAAACTGAGCGGTTTGTTGTACAGAGTGAGATGCGTGCATATCTGTGTCCCTCACAGCACTCTGCCCTCCTCCTTTTTGTCGCCCTGCTGGCCTGCTTCACGCTGTGGTTACAATGTGCCTGCTGTAACTACTCAGGGGCCAAGAGAACATCATGAACAAGTCCCAGGCCTTGCCCCCAGGAAGCTTACAGCCTAGTGAGGTAGGCAAATAGAAAGGCGCTTGCAGTAGTAATAATGGCTCACAGACGGATTGCTTCATTGCTTTTCAAGAAACGCTTTTCACATACTTCATTGCTTTTCAATAATCATTAAAAGTAAATCAATTTAACTATGCAGGCATCTTTTGGAAGTTCTGGGACTTTTGCAGGCCATCCCTAGGTTTCCCGCATTTGTACTGCATCACATCTAGCAGAACGGTAAAGTGCTGCTAATAACGGAATGGTTATGAGCCAGTGGCATTAATAAAACCCCTTACCGGAAGTGAAAGCCATGTCCCCTCCAATAGCACAGTTTATTAGGAGTTCTGTTTCCTCAGCATTTTATGACACGGCCAAGAAGGTGGCCTGGCCAGGTACCTGAGTGGCTGTCTCTTGTGTATGGAGTGAGTTCTCTGTTTGCAGTAGACTCTCACCCAGCAGAAGCCAACATCCTGACTCCACAAGGATGCCTGCAGATGTTAACTTGCCTAATTCCTCCGCTCAGCTCTGGTCTCTGTGGCTCTTCTATCCAAGCTGAGCATGAACTGGGAAGGGACCTCTATCCACCTCATCAGTGTGGAGACATCTGGGGTGCCTCTAGGCAGCCAATTAATTAAAAGCATGCCTCACATGCAAATATGTCCAATCTATTGCACTGCCTTTGAAGAAGTAAACAAAGTAGGTTTTACTCTTTTTTGGTAAAATCAGGTTTTCTGCCTTACTTTCCCTAGTCTTTTTGTTCCTCCTCCATTGATATATATATATATTTATATATACTTTGTTGAGTTTAGAAGGTAGCATGTAGAAAGGGAAATTATCTTAGAGTGCTTTTGATAAAGAGCTGTGATGTTATACTGGCTTAAACAGTTTGGAAATGTACTGTCTCACAGAACAAGAAGTTCTGAAGTAGGGTGGGCTCAGGGCGGGTCCAGCAGCCCGGGGACATCACTGTGGAGCCTGGTGCTCGGAGCATCTTAGCTCCCCCTCGTCTCCATGGCAGCTTTGCTTGCTGGCTGGCTCCCCTCAGTCAGACAACACAATGTTCAGAGGAAGAAAAAGATGACATCTTTCTTGTGTCTATATTTTGAGACTTCAGCAGCTGGCAGGCTTTCCCTTACATTTTATTGGCCAGGATCTGGTCCTAAGCCCATTCCCAAACAAATCCCTAGCAAGGGCAATGGGATGGCCATGATTGTCCCATATGAATCCTTTGGGGTGGAATGGGTGTTGGGGCAGGAAATCATAGGCACTATCTTAAACCTGCAGTTTCAGCTTGCCGCCACCCTGCCCCTTGCCATGAATGTAATAAGCTCTTATTAGCCCATGGTTGCTGCTTTGAGCTTCCTAACAGGAGCCTAGCTAAGCACAAGCACGGACAAATTTCAAGAACTCCACACTGTCTGTAAACCCATGATGCCTATCGGTGCTGTAGCACACAGGTACGAACTCACCAGTGGCTGAAAGCCCCGCTTCTGCGGTTTGGCAGGTCCACTGAGGCTCTTGTCCACATCCCTCCCTGAAGGCAGGACACATGATCAGCGCGGAGCTGGCTTCCTCGATCCACCTGGTGCAGAGGGAAGGGAATTCCCAAGATGCACTGCTCCAAGCAGGCCCTTCTGGTTTCCGTGGCTTCACCTGCCCATTGATTAGCTGTGAGTTTCAGATGAGACCTAGACCGTATCACCACAATCATTTGAATGCTAAAATCAAGTTCTTCCATCATTTCACTTTTCCTTCGAAGGGGAAAATGTTTGGAACACAGGGCCCATCAAAACCTTTCCTGTTTCTGATGTCTCTATCACAGACTTGGCTCCAAAGGTTAAATGTTTTGGATTACAGAAATGTACATTATATGGGGGTCTTTCTATAAATCAACAAGGCAGGTATGTTAAACACAGAAAAATATCTACAGCTGTTCTCTTACTCATCCTGCTTGTTATTTAACTCAGCCTGGGCCCTAAGGAACATTTTTAGTTGTACTGTCAACAGTTTCAAAACAAAGAAGAAACTGCAACTGGCAAATGAGGAACCCAGCTGGCCCTCTGTTTAGGCTCCCACTGCATATACTTTAATCCTGACACCTGCAAGCTATTTAATCAGGATTTACAATTGAACATGAAGGATGAGGGGTCCGCAGGGCTGTGTTCTTAGTGTTTGGATTGCAAATGATGGAGAAAAACTTTGTTATCGGATGTTGTAGTTATTTGAAGTTGGGTGCCCTCTAACCCACAGGGAACTGAGCATCATTTATCACTCCCCAGAAAAAACTCAGCTCAGGCAGACGCTGCCCCTCACAGCCTACCATTCTATTTTTACTTCTCCTGTATTCTAGAGTAAACAAACTTGGAATTTATGAACAATGAGAAAAATAATTTCCAGAGAGCATATGGTAAGAGAAACTTCTAAGTAAAATAATAAAAGCATGATCCTGATGGAGCATTAAACAAAATGTAGATAAGAGTATTTGTCTGCAATCTAGCTGAGGCCTGGGTATACAGAAAGGTCTCTACTTACAAACCTATCAATGTTCATGGAAAAGAGTGTAGCCTTGAGCCACAGTGAAAGTTATGACCATTATGTCCAACATAACAGGTAGAATTTAATGTTGCTTATAAATGTACAAATTTCTCAAACGAATAAAGAAAATGCTCCAATTCTGAACTTGCAAAAGTCACCTTAGAAATAGCCCTTTAGAACAGAAACTTTCTGTAAGTTGAGGAGATTCTGTAATAAGGTGATTGAATGGAGCCTAAAGAAATGATGGACAATTGCTGCATTGAGTCCCCAATGGACTGTGTGTCTGGAAGAGATGAAGAAGCAGAAAATAGGATCCCTGCCCTTATTGAGCTTCCAGTCTTCTTAAGGCAGGAAAAGACCTTCACTGAGACAAAAAGAAAACAGAACAGAATAGTGTGCAATAAAGAGAATTTCAGAGAAGGAATGGCCATGTCAACTGGAGTAGTCAAGACCTTCTGAAGAACTTGGAGCTTGAGTTGGAAACACAAATGTCTGAGGCAGTAGTTCTCAACATATTTTACCATGAAGAGCATCAAATGATAGTCACTGGACACTTACAGTTAGAATCCATTAATTGAGAAATACTTAACAAAAAACTGCCATGAATTTATTACCATTGAAATGTGTGTTTTCTATTTCATCATAACAATATTTATATGCATTGGAAGACACTACAAACAGGTGGAAGATACAGTATTCATTAGTGTACAAGATAAGGTTTCCACGTGGCTTTCTATGTCTTTCTTGTATTGGCTCTGCTATTTCATCGCAGGGTTTGAAATCCACAGGACGTGGATTCTAAACCAGTGTTTAGAATAATACCTTTGGGCGCTTCATGAAACTGTCTTAATGGGTATTAGAGAGAATACCCAATAAATTGGGCAGGTGATCCTGTTGATGCCTTCAGACATACTTAAACAGCAGTGGCCAAAGAGACAGGAGCTTGATTGTGGCTTTAGTGGCAACCTGCAAGCGACATCTCTGCCAACAACTCAGCACCTTGAGTGACTCCCTTCTCCCCATCCACCTGTTTCAATGTGCCCAGGTTGGTGAGTGGTATAAGTTTATGAAAATCCACTGTCACGGCTAAGAACAATGGCCCATGTCATTTTTTGCCTTCCATTGGACTTGGATCAGTTCACACAGAAATCCTTGACTGTCAAGAATGTATGTGACTTTTAAAGACCAACAGAAAACAGGATTTAAGGATTTCTCTCAAAAATTCCTTATCCAAATGAATAAAGAAGAGGCAATATTTTTTCTCTTGCATTCTTTTTTTAAAGTTTATTTACTTATTTTGAGAGAGAGAGAGAGAGAGAGAGAGAGCGCGAGCGAGCATGTGCACAAATAGGGGGAGGGGCAGAAAGACAGGGGGAGAGAGAGACTCCCAAGCAGGCTCCACACTCAGGGAGGAGTCTGACTCTGAGCTCCATCTCATGACTGTGAGATCAAGGCCTAAGCTGAAATCAAGAGTCAGACACTTAATCTACTGAGCCACCCAGGCACCCCTCTTCTTGATTTCTAAAGTAACACATGCTTATTTATTTTTGTAAACATTCACAATACAGGAAAACACAGAGCTCATCTGGTATTTTGCCGTGATCATTTTGGCATGTATGTTTATAGTCTTTTTTTGTATGCATGCATACATACATACACATAAATATTTTCTACAAAACTAGAATCATTCTGTATACCATTTGATAGCTTAATTTTTTTCACTTATTATATCGGGCTTGGTTCCTTTGTCCATTACATTTTTCTCAATCTTGACTTTTAGTGACTCCATAATATTCAATCACACGGCTTTTCCATACATTATCTGACCAATCCTCTTTCTGTTACACATTTAGTTTGATTCAATCTTTTTAAAATCTTAATAAATACTGCAGTGATGAATACCTTGATGTGTAAATGTTTATGCTCATCTCTAAGAAAATGCAATTTCATTTGATCAAATGTCTTGAATTTTATAGTTTAGTCTAGTCCTTGATTTTACTATTTCATTTTGGCTTTGTAATGGTTTATGATTCTGTTTGGGGTCTGCATTAGCCATTCGCCCAAATCCACAGAATACAAGGCCGTGAGATGACTTCTTCCCTGGTAAGTTGGGAGAGTCAGGGAAATACAGACCTTCTCTTCTTCCTTCTCTCAATCTGTTGGAAGGTTGAAAAGATAAAGCACTTAATCCTTAGGTATTTTATGAAAGAGGAATTTAGATGTAGAAACTGCCTGGCCAGCCAGGAAAGCTCAGGGCAGGATGCGGAGCTTAGACACTTCCTTGGAGGAGGATGGTCAGACTAGGCTCCTGCTTGAAGCTTCCATTCCTGGCCAGTGGAAGCGGGATTGGGACCCAAGGATGGTGACGGTGATTTTCTCACTTCTCCCTGACATTTTAGCGTGGGGTTGTTCAAGAAGAAATTATTCATGACACTTGTTCATGACAGCAGAAGAGTCTTTATTCAAGTAGGCTACTATGATGGGGTTTTGATGGGGCGCAACTCCAAATAAAATAAGGAACTGTGGAAATTTACAGCCAAGAATCAGGGTGGGGGAGGTCGGTGGATGGAAAATTATTAAGCTGTGGGGTACTCCTTCACTAAATCAACCCAACAACCTAGCAGATTTTTGCTGAAGGCAAACCAGGGTGAGAAGACATGGAGGGTGGGAAATAAGAAATTTGAATAGGCCAAGAGCAGGGGATTTCTGCTATAAAGACTCAGCAGGATTCTTGCCAACACTGGAATAAACAGGCCAAGAATAGAGCCTGAGGTGCGCCTGGTGAGAAAGAGGACACAGAGGAGCCTAACTCAAGTTTGGCTACAGAGAGAGTCTTTGTCAGTATCTCTGTCTTCTGAAGTATCTAGCCTCTCATCATGGTGTTTCTTGGTTTAGTTTAGGTTAGTTTTCCTCTCAGGGAAATAATAAATGTGAACTCAGCTCTTAGGAAGAAATTTCTATTTGGTGCCTTCACTTTACATTCCTCTCTCTCTGTTTTCCTACTGTGCTCTTCCACTCCTCCCCCACCCTTCCACCTCCTAGGTCTCTGTCCTCCTTACCCACACTCCCAGCCCCTCACACCCATTTCCCATTCCTTATACATCTTGAAGCACAGACTTTGTGGAATCTTTCGCTCTCTCTACCACAGCACTTCCTTGTCCTCTGGCACCTCTCTGGTGAATGGGCATGTTAGCTCCTGATTAATCACGGGTGCCAAAGAATCTGCTGTCCTTGTGGGGTCTTTCCTCTTCAGCTTACAGTTTACACACCTGACCTGGTAACTTCTTCTCAACCTCCAATTAGAAAAGGTCTGTTATTCCTACGACATTGTCTTACCATGTTGCCTTACCACATCTGACCATATATCTTTAAAAAAAAGGCACTTGGAGAGTAAACGGAGGTATGACTATTAATCATGCCGAGCCAACAGCATAAATAGGGATCCCCAGTAAATCTGGATATATGGTCACTTGATTTTAATTTTGCCCTTACTTTCATTTCCAGTCTCTCTCTACAAGTTGTCTGTCAAATAGAGTCAAGAACAGATCACAACCCTAAGAATTTGAAGTACATAATTTTGGAATTTTTATAAAGTAGTCAAAGGTTGGGCTCAATCAGGCTAGCATTGTGCTATCAGTGAAGAAAAGTTTGGTGAAACAAACAGTAGAATGCAGAAACTTGTAGGGAAAAAAAATCTAAGCACCATTTTAATTTTTATTATTTTTTTCAGAGAGAGAGAGAGTGTGTGGGGAAAAGAGACAGAAGGAGAGGGGGGAAGAATCGTAAGCAAGCTCCATGCTCAGAGCAGAACTTGACTCAGGGATCAATCCCACAATCCTGGGATCATGACCTAGGCTGAAATCAAGAGTTAGTTGCTCAACCAACAGAGCCACCCAGGAACCCCTGGGCACCATTTTTATATGGTGATTTAAACAGATGGTCAAACATCAACATTTACTATCTGTAACTTTATTAATATTGTTTCTTTTATATTTCCATTCCAGATTTCTTTTTCTTCCTTTGGTGGGTCTTTTTGCCCATCAAACAGATATAGTTTCATAATAATTCATCTCAGCTACTATTACTATTGAGGTATACTTATGGAAATGGACCATTGATGGATAGGAATTATTTAGGGCCATTTAAAACAAAAGGGACATCCCATGCTCATGCATAAGAAGAATAAACATTGTTAAAATGTCATTATTACCCAAAACAACCTACACATTCAATGCAATCCCAATCAAAATTGCACCAGCATTATTCTCAAAGCTAGAACAAACAATCCTAAAATTCGTATATGGAACCACAAAAAGCCCCAAATAGCCAAAGTAATATTGAAGAAGAAAACCCAGACTTTAGCCTCTACTACAAAGCTGTCATCATCAAGACAGTATGGTACTGGCACAAAAACAGACACATAGACCAATGGAATAGAATAGAGAGCCCAGAACTGGACCCACAAGTGTATGGCCAATTAATCTTTGACAAAGCAGGAAAGAGTATCCAAAGGAAAAAAGACTGTGCTCCTTAACAGGTGGTGCTGGGAGAGCTGGACAGCAACATGCAGAAGAATGAAACTAGACCACTTTCTTACACCATACACCAAAACTTAAAATGGATGAAGGACCTGAATGTGAGACAGGAAACCATCAAAACCCTAGAGGAGAAAGCAGGAAACAGCCTCCTTGACCTCAATCGCAGCAATTTCCTACTCAACACATCCCCAAAGGCAAGGGAATCAAGAGCAAAAAGGAACTATTGGGACCTCATCAAGATAAAAAGCTCTGTACTGCAAAGGAAACAGTGAAGAAAACTAATAGGCAACCGACAGAATGGGAACAGGTAGTTGCAAATGCCATATCAGATAAAAGGCTAGTATCCAAAATCTACAAGGAACTCGCCAAACTCCACACCCAAACAATGAATAATCCAGTGAAGAAATGGGCAGAAGACATGAATACTCACTTCTCCAAAGAGGACCAACAACCAGATGGCCAACAGGCACATGAAATGATGCTCAGCGTCACTCAACATCAGGGAAATACAAATCAAAACCACACTGAGATACCACCTCACACCAGTCAGAGTGGCTAAAATGAACAACTCAAGAGACTATAGATGCTGGCGA
>NC_043708.1:95971816-95983739 GCF_006229205.1 Suricata suricatta
TGTGGAGAAACGGGCACCCTCCTACACTGTTGGTGGGAATATAAAGTGGTACAGCCACTCTGGAAAACAATGTGGAGGTTCCTTAAAAAACTATCCGTAGAACTCCCCTATGACCCAGCAATAGCACTGCTGGGGATCTGCCCAAGGGATACAGAAGTGCTGATGCATAGGGGCACATGTACCCCAATATTCATAGCAGCACTGTCAACAATAGCCAAATCATGGAAAGAGCCTAAATGTCCACCAACTGATGAATGGATCAAGAAGATGTGGTATATATATACAATGGAATACTGCATGGCATGAGAAAGAATGAAATCTGGCCATTTGTAGCAAAGTAGATGGACCTCGAGAATGTCATGCTAAGCGAAATAAGTCAGACGAAGGACAGATACCATATGTTGTCATTCATAGGTCTAACAGGAAAATTCTAACAGGGCCCATGAGAAGAAGAAAGTGGGGGAAAGAATTAGAGAGAGGGAGTGAGGCAAATCATGAGAGACTCTGGAATACTGAAAACAAACTGAGGGCTAAAGAGGTGGGGAAAAGGGAAGGGGAATGATGGTCATGGAGAGGGGCACTTGTGGGGACGAGAACTGGGTGTTATATGGAAACCAACTTGGTAATAAACTATTTAATTAATAAAGAAAAATAATAGAAGGAAAAAAAAACCGAAAGGGACTACTGTAGTCCTGATGTGAGACAAACAAAATTAAGGGAACAGAATTATTTTCAAGAAGATACTAGCCTCTTATATCTTGCATTCATAAAAATTTCCCCATATTTCAAGTGCCTTCTAAAGAATTTGTTAGTTTACTTTTTCCTTTTAGCTTGACATTTGCAAGCTAATAACTCTCTTTCAAAATATTCACCCAGCCTATAAGTAGGAAACCTAAATACATCAAAAACTGTGGAAGAAATGGAAAAATATTGCTAAAGGATTACCACTCCAAACAAAGCATATTAGAATGATAATTTATCAAATTTTTAAGGATCAAAAAAATTCCTAGGTTATAGCATTTTTCCAGAGACAAGGAAAATTCACTTAAAAATCAGCATGATTGTAATACAAACAGTTAACAAAGATAATATTAAAAAGTCTATAGTCTAATCTCACATGTTAATAAACATGCCAACATTTTATCTAGCTATATTAAAAGAGTAATATACAGAATGCTTATTATGGTACCTAAGAATTCAAGGATGGTTTGCTATAGGGAAATACAGGAATGTAAATTATACATGAAAAGGTCAAAAACCAAAAGTCATATTATTATCTCACCAAATGATCATAAGGTGTAAGACTCAATATCCTTCCCATTTAAAACTTCCAATAAACTTGGTATAGAATGGTAGAGAATACAACTGTGAAATAACACACACACACACACACCTCTCTTCCAAATCAATAGTCATGCAACACCATTCTTAACCATGACACTAGAGGCAATCTCATTAGAAGAAGTATATAGGATACTATCACCACTGCTTTAATATTTACAACGTAGTATGAAAGGTAATATTGTAAGTCTTAAAACAGAGAAAGTAGGCATTGTAATTTTCAAATAATATGATTATTTATTTAAAGGGCCTAAAACCAAATCCATCCAGGGGACTGCTTTTGTAAATAAGGTTTCATTGTAACATAGCCATGCCCTTTTCATTTCCATACTATTTAATGACTGCTATCGATTTTTTTTTAATATTTGTGACAGAGGCTACACCTGATTTTAGCTAAAAGTCTGAGAAGTAATGCATAGTTTTGACAGAGACTGTATGTCTCAAAAAGTCTAAAATATTTACTATTTGGCCCTTTACTGAAAAAAAATTTGCCAGCCTTTGATCTAGAGTACACCAAAAACTCAATTAAGAAGTCATTCAGGTGGCCAGATATAAGATAGTTCTACAATACACCAATAAGTTATAATAATAAGTTGTATAATATAAAAGAAAAAATCCTACAAAAATAACATTTAAATATACATAATGGGCAGGCTCTATATGAAGAAAGTCACCCTATTTAATAAAGTATATAAGACAATATATAATAAATGTAGAACATAGAATGTTTGTGAATTGGAAGACCAAATATCATATAAGTGACAATTCTTCCCATATTATTTTATAAATTTAATGCAATTTCAATAAAAATCACAATTTAGAAGAGGAATAACCAAAATGATTCTTAAATTATTCAAAAATCATGAATAAGTAGTGGCTAATAAATAAATGGCCCTCAAATCATGCTAGACAAAACAGAAGTTTTTCCTCACTCACAGGAAGTCCAAAATGGGCACTTCAGATGGACAAACAGCTCTTTTTCAGAGAGACTCAGGGGCCCAGGCTCCTTCCACCTTGTAGATCCTCCATCTCAGCACAGGGTTTCCAAAGTTGTCTTTGGGATCCCTTCAATCTGAGACAATGAGAAGGGAAAAGATGGTGGAGAATAGCTTATGTGAGGTTTTATTTTTATTGGCAATTCTGGAGGTGCCACACATTGCTTCCCCTTTACATTCCTTTCCCGTGTCCAGATGGCATGGATCCTGTGACTATAACTAACTGCAAGGGAACCTGGGAAATGTAGTCTGGTTGTGTGCCCAGAACGGGGAAAAAAAAATGTTTGGTGAAGTGTCTACAAAGTTTGCCATAGCACCAGATGGGGAAGTCCAGAAACAGACCACAGCATATGTCAGAATTTATAATGTGATAAATACGGTATTTCAAATCAGTGAGGAAATTACAGTCAATTAACAGGGCTTTGACAATTATTGGTCATATCTTTAGCCTCACATACACAAGAAAATAAATTCCAGATGTACTACATTTAAGTATATATATATAAAAAGAAACGTTTCAAAAAGTAGCATAAATATAGCCTGTTTGATATTTTGGTGGGAAAGGCCCTTCTAAGCATAAAAAGGGGAGAAAATCATAAAGGAAAATTGATAGTTTGAGTATTTAAAAATGAAAAATTTCTGTATGATGAAATTAAGAAAACAATTAAAAAGGCAAATGACAAAAGGAAAACTACTGTTTGAGAGCAAAGAGGGTAATATCCTAAATAAAAGAAAGTTCCTAACAGCAATGCGAAAGAGATGAATTCCTCAGATGAAAAAAAGAAAATGAAATGAGATGTAGGTGGCTAACAAACATATAAAAAATAAATCTTAGCACCAATCAAGGATTCCCAAGGACTATGACCTTCCCAGCCCTCTGTGAACCCTGGTTTTTCCATCTATGAATCTAGAATAAACTCAGAAACTGTTCTTGGGGTTCTGTTTAATTAAATGAGATAACCCATGTACAGTATGCAGTAAACACTCAACAAACACGAGCTATTGCCATTTTTATTATTCTAAGTGTTCACAGTGTGATTTTAGGTGAAAAAAAGAAAGACTTAAAATATATATTCAGCCTGATGTCATTTATTATTCACATACACCCCCATCCACCAAGGAAAGGAACACAGCAGGATTTTAGCAGGATTGTCTCTTGCTTGTGGCTATAGAAACAACTATAATTTTCTCCTCTATACATCTTGATGATTTTCAAAGTTTTCAAAATAAACATGTATTATTATGCTTACAATTTTTAAAAATTTAAGTGCTCATCTTTGAATCATTGTTGAATGACCAGAAATGGTTTCTTAAATTCATCTGGGACTGATTAGTTTCTGAAACCAGACTCTGTTTTCAAAACCGCTGTCCGGAGCCCTGAGCAAGGGAAAATCACCACATAAGCTTTGCCTCAGTTTCAGCTCAATGACAGAATCTCTTTTTTGCTTGTCCAAATGAAGTGTGAGATCATTACCCCTGAAGGACTCAGAATGTGAACTGAAGCACTCTGTAAAAAACTAGATTGTAACAGATGGAATTCCAAGGAGGGCAAAATGATACATACAGGGATATAGCTGTGAAGCTAGCACCCAGCAGCACTGTGGCACCTGGTGCCTGGCTCCTCTCAACCCTGGTGCTGCCCCTTCAGCGACTTCCTTCCTTATCTCCCATTTTCTTTTGTGGGCTTCTTCTTGCCCACTGCTGCTGTTTCTTGGGAAATTTAACCTGGGTCTCAGTTTCCTCATCTGCAAAATGGGGGTGAATAATACCTGCCTGATCAGATTGTTTTATATGAGGTACTTAGGATAACTCCCGGCACATAGTAGGTGCTCAGTAAAAGGACATTGTTATTATTCCTCAAATGTCAAGCAATAGAATTATATATTCACTTTTTTCTGTCTTGTTTCTGCGGTGAGAAGTGAAGAAGGAAGGGGCTCTGGGGTTTGGGTGAAGCTCACCTTTGCTTTTTCTGTACGTGGATAGGTAATTTCTGAAATGCTTCAACTAAACAAGCTTTCATTAACATTTAGTATAACTTGTCCCGGAAATGAACAAATCAGGAGCGTATCATGAAGTCGGCTTGTGATCCAGTTCCCACTTGTAGTACCTCCTTTGCAGCCCTTCTAAGGGAAGGAGCCTCACCCAAAGTCCCTACTATGGGCATAGGTGGTCATATATTGTCTCTGGACATGGCCACACCTGATTAGGCCAGCACTGCTCCTGACACAAGGGCCACCAAGTGAATGTGGGCTGACTAATGGCCTATGACCATGTTAAGGGAAAACTTTTTTCACTCCACCCTGTCATTCTAGAAATACTCTTCCTAATTTTCCTCTGCCCGGAGGAGTGACTGCTCTGATCCCCTTGAGGGTAGGCTACTTCCAGGGGGCCATGCATGGTGGTGCTCCTCTGGGGTTGGCCCCGGGTGGCTGGGAGGGCAGGTGTGAGGGGATCCTGCCTTGGTCCCGGCTGTCTGTGATGGGTGGTACTCTGCTCGAGTATGGGCTTTCCTTAGCAGGCCCATGGTGCTCTCCACTGTCCCCTACTCCAACGTGGCTCAATCAGTGACAATGGTGCCATGTTGGCTTCTACTGGTTCTGTGTTTTATTTTCAGCTTATTCGAAACTTGAGTCGGGAAGAGGAACGTTCTTTATTGGAGGTCTTCGCTATGATCTCAACAGAAAAGGCAGCTGGGCTCATCAAAGCATCCCTCAGCCATACAAAGACTGAACTTGGCGGTCCTTTTAGTTAAACACCCAACAGAAAACTTTTCTAATGTGCAGAAGGGGACCCGGGTTAGCATATTCATGGCAGAGGTGAAAAACTGGAACCTGTCTACATTTTTATCAAGAGTGGATGGATAGATGAAATGTGTTTTTATTTACTTTTATTCACTTTATTTACTTGATGGAATATATATATATGCTTAAAAGGGATGAACTAGGTTTATACAATTCAATATGGACGTAGAACAAAATCATTAGGTTGAGTGAAAAAGGAGTCACAGCATGTGATAACATTTATATAAATGAAATCATATATTGTTTGTGGATGTGCATGTGTGGGAGACAAATGAGAGGCTAGACAAAGCAGTGATGGTGAGTGATGGTGATTGGTTTAGGAGAAAGAGGGAAGAGGAAAGTAGGCTTGGCTTGGCTCAGAAGAGTCTGTCTTATAATACTTCACTTTTTATTTTTATCTTTTTCTTATTTTTAAAAATTATTTATTTTGAGAGAGAGCACACATGTGCCTATGTGTGTGGGGTGGGGAGGGATGGAAAGAGAGGGAGAAAGAGAATCCCAAGCATGCTCCCTGCCATTATTGCAGAGCCTGATGTGGGGCTTGATCTCCCGAACAGTGAGATTAGGGCCTGAGCTAAAATCAAGAGCTATACTGACTGAGCTACCCAGGTGCTCCTGTTTTCACATTTAAAAAAATATTTTATTTGTAAGTAATCTCTACACCTGATGTGGGGTTTGAACTCACAACCCCGAGATCAAGCATTATGTGCTCTACCGAACCAGCCAGGCACCCAAATATTTTACTTTTTAAAAGAGAATTTAAGCATATATTGTATGATTTTAAAGGGCATACAGGGAAAAATTCAGTAGAAATCTTTTCTAAAACAAAAGGAAATCACATAAAATGGTAGTTGCTCTAGAAGGAATCTTCCAGATCTAGGAAGCACAGGGGCCTGTGGCTGAGGAGTGGAGGTCAGGGCCGTTGGAGGCCACCTACAAGCTGGACGGTAGAGACCAGGGCTGAGCCAGCAGGGTGAGCCCCCACCCAAGGTCCTGTCCCAGGACCCCACCCAACACCACGTCACACTGAGTTCTCATGTCTCCTCAGGCTCCTTCTTGCTGTGACAGTCTCTCACTTCCCTTGTTTTTGTTGACCTCAAGGTCAGTTTGGAGGGAGTACCTATCAGGTATTTTGCAGGACAGTCCTCTACCAAGATTTGTCTCATGTTCTCCCGGTGATTACAGCAGGATTATCTGTTCTTGGGAGGAAGACCACGGAGGGCAAGTGCCTTCTCTTCTCATCACATCCAGGGAACCTCCTGTCAACGTGGCTCGTCACTGTTGACCTGGGACTTGAGTGCCTGGAAGATTACATTTTGAAAGTTGTTTTTCCAGGCACTCTCTTGACCCAAGTAGTGACTGTAATGGGAGGGAAGAGTCATCTCCAGTGGGGGCCCTTTGCCTCACACGGCACCCCGGGGAAGGTCGCCTTGATTCCCCTGGCTCAGCGTGCCCCCTCAGACAGGAGGTAGGTGGGGCGGGCCCAGAGCTCCAGCTGGAGGGCCCCCAGGCTCTGAGCAGGGAATGGGAAACTTCCTGGGCACACAGGAAAACCACCAGTGGAAACCAGATTCTCCTTTCCCAGGCAGTGCAGAGGGGTATCTCAAGAGTACTAGCATTTACATTTAATAAATATTTAGAGAAAAGACCAAACTTCACTTCCTGGAGCTGATAAAGGCCCTCGGAAATACTGGGCCTTGCCACTTTGCAGCAAGCCTTTAATGCGTCTAGTCAACGCCCTGTCACAGACCCTGCAGCTGCTATTTCAAAACTCCTGCTTTTATCCACCCTCCACCATCCCTGGAGGGATCCTCTTAACCTCAGGGAATTGTTTATTTCCTCTCTTGTGGGGAGGACAAGAGCCTGTCCTCAGCTGCCACCCTACACCTTGAACCCCCATGAGCCCATGCCCACCTCTCTGCCCAGCCCTCTCTTCCCACAAGCCCACAGATGTGCTCTCCCTTAACCTGCCCATCCCCCTGGCCCCTTCTTATTCAGCAAGCCACACTCCAGCTTAGTTCCATCACCCTCAAGCTATTCCCTCTTTCCTCTCCTTTCTTTAAATGGCCCTTCCGACCCTACCCTTACAACTCATCCCTCCTCACCTCTGCATTTTCTAGTGCCAAGCTCCAGCCAGGACCAAATCATCTGTAGTTCCCAGACAGTGTCAGCTGCTCTCTTCCTTCCAGCCTCTGTGCCTGTCGTAGTCCACGGCCTGAAATAGTGTCTCTGCCTGCTCCCCTCTGCGTGTGTCATTGGCTGGCCAATCCCCACACTTCCTGGCTCACACTCTGACAGACCAGACTTTCAAAGCACTTCCTCCAGGAAGCCTTCCCTGACTCCCAGAAACCAAAAACAGACCCCTGTATGTACACTCAGAGCACCTTGTACAGGCCGTCTTAGCACTTACCTGAGGTACTGAAACTGCCTGGCTAGGTCTGTTTTCTGCCCCATGGATTAGAGGGAGCAAGCACACCTTGCTCATCATCATATTCTTCAGATGCCAGGCCTAACAAATAGTTGGAGCTTAAAACTATCTGTTGAGTTAAAGGAGCAGTGTAGCCAGCTGCTTCTGC
This sequence comes from Suricata suricatta, assembly GCF_006229205.1. Lineage (NCBI taxonomy): Eukaryota > Metazoa > Chordata > Mammalia > Carnivora > Herpestidae > Suricata > Suricata suricatta. The sequence goes on from NC_043708.1 coordinate 95,979,530, forward strand.
CTTGAACATGAATTGCCGTGTTCCTACCATTCATGACACTCTCATCACCCACCTTCACCTTTATTTGCCTTCTGTATAAGCCACCTTGTGAAGGATCTTCTGAAGGACTTCCTCAGCATAGCAGCCAACAGTCCCTTGTCTGTCCTTGGCCCACTGGATGTCTCCACTGGCTGTGACGCTCTTGTTCACTTTTCGTTTTAATTCTCTCCTCCTTTGATTTCTGGAATGCTTCTCCCCCCAATCTGCGACCTTTCTTTCTCAGCATCTGTCACCGTCTCTTCTCCCTTCTCTTGCTTTAACATGTCCTAACCTACTTTTGTTATGTTCCCTCCCAGGCGTGCTGCTTGGCCTTGCTTCCCTGAACAGTATCAGCAGGAGGAAGTCTCATCTTCAGCTTCTTTCTCCCTTTGGGAACCTTCTAATTAGGAGTCAGCAAGTCTAGCAATTTTTATTTCCCAGATGTCGCTCCAGTCCTTGTTCTAGGTCAGGTCTCCATCACTGGTCTCACCACTGGCCCCCCTCCAGTGTCAACCCTCCCCAGCCTTTCCTTTGCACTCTTCTGGTCGTGACCTATCATGGCTTGCAATGTCCAGTTGCTGTCTGTTCCCTCTGAAATAAAGCTCACACCTCCGGGAAGAATTCAAGGCCTTCCTCAAATAGCACAACCAACCGTTTCGAGCCTGATCTCCCAACACCGGATCCGTTCTTGCACTTCCTGCACTTCCTGCCCTGCCTGCCTACAGGCCCCAGCTTCTGCCTAGACTGCCCTTGCCCACCAGGCATGCAGAAATCTTCCCCAGTTTTCACGCTTTGTATAAATGTCACTTCTCCTATGAAGTCTCCCCCAGTATCTTGCCTTTGCTCTTTGTTTTGGGTCAGGATGTCCTCGAGCTCTCCTTAACAAATCAATCCTGGAATCTCGGGGGCTCAACCCAGTTAGCTCCCACTCACGCTGCAGCCTGTGAGGTAGGCAGCTCGCCTTGGTAGCTCTTCCCCAACACTGACTCAGGGGTCCCAGCTGCTTCTATCTGCCCACGCTGCTGTCTCAGAAGTGTCTGCTTCCAGGGGTGAGGAGGTGAAAGGGGCGTCCTGGAGAATGCTTGCCCACCCTTGGCTGCCTCATCGCTTCCACTCACATTCGCATTGGTGGGAGCTCAGTCACAGGGCCTGGAATGACCTACACAGGAGACTGGAGATGGCAGGGAAGCACCCGGATGTTGCTTCGCCACAGGGTCCTGCCTCAAGGGTGACCAGCCTATTTGCCTGGGACAGTCTGGGTTCTAGCACTGAGAAGTCCGGCATCCCAGAAAAACCCCGGAGCCTAGGGAAACTGAGAAGCTGCTCGGTCACCCCACCTCCAGCTCTTGGCTCGGGACTCCTGTACAACTATGTCATCCCCGTCTGTTTCCACTTCGCTCAGATGTAGATTACAGACTTCCTGAGAGCGGGGACTGGACTGCGTGGATCTTTTTCATCCCCGCAGGGTCAAGAACATTGTCTGCAGTGAGTAGATCACCATAAATTTGCATAGAGATTTAGAATGTCTTTTTGGCTTTTGATTATGTGAATAATACATATTCAATGTAAAAAAAAAAACACCAGCCCCAGGTGAGCAAAAAGGGAGAAAACAATTTTTAAAATTACCTTCATTATTAGCCCTTCAAAGAAATGACCACTCAGCTTTCAAGCAGGCCAGGCACACACCCATGCATTCGAGTCTGGAAGTGAATTGTAAAGAAAAACTGCATCGTTTTTCACAGGCTGTTCTCTAAGTTCTTTTTCTCACTGAACAATATGTCTCATAAATGTCTATGGAATTAAATTGAAAATGATATGATTAAATGACTCGCATTTATTGGGCCCAAATTGTAACATACCTGGGAATACTGGTATGACTAGCAGCCGGATCATGTTCTATAACTTGGCACACTAACCATGTGGTATAATTGGTGGTATTTCCTCTTTTGAAGTAAATGTAAGTGATAGAAATTGTTCCCGAACACTGCAAAAGATGGGCAGCTACCCAGTTCATTTCATAAAGCAGACATAACCTTAGTACTTCAAACTGATCAAGAGATCATTAAAAAAAAAAAAAGACAGAAAACCAATAGGCCATGCTCACTTAAGAATATGGATCTTAAATGAAAAACAAAGAAATATACTGTGAGAAGATATCAAATAAATTAATAGTAATAATTAATAAAACAACAGCTCAACCCTCATACAGATCTGTCTGCCAGCCACGGGTCTGAGGGCTTTCCACATACTGACGAGTTACCCCTCATGACCCCCTGCGAGGGAACGTGTTATGGATGAGGAAACAGGGCCAGAGTGTGAGTGACTTGTCCATGGTCCAGGGCACCCACCCTCCAGGACTTTTATTCCAGCACTGCACAGATGGGTGTCTCCCCTACAGTGGAGTAAGCACAATAGTAGGTTTATCAAGGAAAACGAGATCATCTTGATACTAAAAAAGCCATTTGAGAAACACTGATATTTCTTTTAATAAAAATATTACAAAAAATAGGAGAAGGGTGTTTTTTTATACTAAAAAGTATATATATCAAACCAAAGCATTTATTAAAATTTAGGTTCAAAGTACAGATCCCTCAATTCTACCTGCTAGCAACCAAAATATAAATCACCTGGGAATACTTTATAGGTCACAGGAAAGCTTTCTCTTTTCTACAAAGAGTATTTGTCTGTGTTTGAAAATGTGGAGGAAAAAAATCTAAAACATCACAATGAAGAAAGGAAAACCTCCCATAAACTTCTGTTCTGAGAGAATGTCTCAACATTTCTATCCATATATACTTCTTCCTTCCTGAATTAGGATCACACAGCTACACTAATTGAAACTTGTTTTCTTTCTTTCACTATTTACTGGAATGATCTCTTTTGTCATTAAACTCTCTCATATATGAACTTTAATGGCTTATAATATTCCATTAAAAGGATGTACCATAATTTAACCACTTAACCTGTCAGTGTTGCACACTTGAAAGGTTTCCTTTTTCCCTTTTTTCCTTCCTCTTTCTCTGTCTCTCTTCCTTCTCTCCCTCCTCCCTCCTTCCTTCTTTCTTCTTTTTTTCTTTCTTTTCTTTTCTCTTTCTTTCTTTCTTTTTCTTCCTTCCTTCCTTCCTTCCTCTGTTCGTTCGTTCTTTCCTTCCTTCTTTCCTTCCTTCCTTCCCTGGCTATTATAAATTGTAATGCAATTCATATACTTGCCTCTAAACCCTCTTTCACAGCCCTGATGGTTAACTTAGGTCAAATTCTAGAAAACAGCTCCACATTTTTTATGTTCCCTGCCACATTACCTTCATGGAATATTTGCACTAATTTATGCATCTTCCAGTAATGTGAGTGAGTGCCATTACTGCCACACTCAACATCTCCCGATAATTCAAATGAGACATGTATGTGATTACATGAAGATGTCATGAAAACTGATCATTGAGATGCATCATGCTTCTCAGTAAGAGGGTACATATGCCACAAAGCTCTCTGTTCCTCCCAAAATAATTTACAATTTAATCCACTGCCAACAGTAATTTTCTTAGAATGTGCCTCAAGGGTTCTGAAAGTTATCTGGAAGAAGGAGTAAGGGAGAGTATTGGCAACTGTTGTAAAAGAGAAGAGTGAGGACAGGGGCCAATTCTCATTGAGAAAATTAAAAAAAAATTTTTTTTATGATTTATTTTTGAGAGAGAGAGAGAGCACAAGCAGGGGAGGGCCAGAGAGGATCCCAAGCAGGTTCTGCACTGACAGCAGCAAACCTGACACAGGACTTGAACTCACGAACCATGAGATCATGATGTGAGCCAAAGTCAGATGCTCAACCAACTGAACCATCCAGGGCTCCCTCTCATCAGATTTCTAAAAAGCAGTAGTAGGTAAAGCACTAGCTATGCGCACTGAGCCCATTTCCTTGTCCTTTGTGCTAAGCTACTCTCCCACACAGTTTAGCTGCTTGTGAAAGAGGTCTTCCCACCAGCTGACAAAGCCTTGTGGAATTCAAGGTTGTAGCAGCCACTTCAATCCCACGTTTTAATTAATTAAGAGCAGAGAGAAATCCAAATGCAAGTTTGTTATTTTTCACAAGGTCTTGCTTTCCACGGGGAGGGACCTGCAACAGAAACTAGATACACCATCAGCGGGCCTAATTGCCTCTCTCCTATCTTATTGCTTATTAAATGTGATAAAAAAAAAA
>NC_043708.1:95983839-95985353 GCF_006229205.1 Suricata suricatta
AAAAAATACAAGGTCACTCTCTGTAAAACCACAAGTTCATTTACTGAAACCCATCTGTGGGAAACTTTCCCATCGAATGTTGTTCCACAGGCCTTCCCATTTAAATGATCTGAAAGAAGGACACTAGCAACACATAAGGAATTTGAGAGTGAGAGACACCCACTCACCCACCCACACAGATGCTCACATACAGCAAAATCAAACCAGTTGGCATTGACACCCAAGCTCTCTGAGTTCAAAAACAAGAGCCACCTCAGAGTTCCCACCATCTGAAGAGGACCTTGGCTTTTTCCTTTGAAGTGTTTCCTTTGAAGGTCAAGGTAAAGGGGCCATGTTGACTCAAGAAATTGCTAATCTATAGAAGGATGTGGCCTCTGCTCCATCACACATTTGTAATGTTCACATGAGGTTAACAAAACAAATGGTTTTGGCTGTAATGCGTGAGCTGGGGCCAGCCTTTCTTCTCAACTCGTCTCCATCACAGGAACATTCCTTTGGGATAAGGTGAGACCCAGGCAAAGAAAGAACTCACAAGGTTCAAAATCCCATTGCAGGGTTCATTTTGAGCCTCTTGAATCTCTGCAGTCATGCAGTCAGGACCAGTGTCCTGCAGTGGACTGCTGTGTGCCCCGAAATGAAGACTGCGCTTGGAGAGAGAAAATCTGGATCAAATCCCAACTCCTTTGTCCCTATCATTCCTGATAGGTCCCTTCACAGTTTCTCCTCTTGACCTGCCTAATTTCTGTTGAAGAATTTCTTTTTTTTAATAGTTTATTGTCAAGTTGGTTTCCACATAACATCCAGCGCTCTTCCTTACAAGTGCTCCCCTCCATGACCATCCCCCCTTTCTCCTTTCCCCCTCCCTCTCAGTATTCAAGAGTCTCTTATGATTTGCCTCCCTCCCTCTCCCTAACTCTTCCCCCCTTTCCCCCGCTCTTCCCCTTCCCATGATCCCGTTAGGTTTCTCCTGTTAGACCTATGAGTGAAAACATATGGTATCTGTCCTTCTCCGCCTGACTTATTTCACTTAGCATGACACCCTCGAGGTCCATCCACTTTGCTACAAATGGCCAGATTTCATTCTTTCTCATTGCTATATAATACTACGTTGTATATATATACATATATATATATATGTATATGTATATATATACACACACACCACATCTTGATCGATTTATCAATTGATGGACATTTAGGCTCTTTCCATGATTTGGCTATTGTTGACAGTGCTGCTGTGAACATTGAGGTACATGTGCCCCTATGCATCAGCACTTCTGTATCCCTTGGGCAGATCCCCAGCAGTGCTATTGCTGGGTCATAGGGGAGTTCTACTGATAGTTTTTTAAGGAACTTCCACACTGTTTTCCAGAGTGGCTGTACCACTTTATATTCCCACCAACAGTGTAGGAGGGTGCCCGTTTCTCCACATCCTCGCCAGCATCTATAGTCTCTTGAGTTATTCATTTTAGCCACTCTGACTGGTGTGAGGTGGTATCTCAGTGTGGTTTTGA
>NC_043708.1:95985453-96037582 GCF_006229205.1 Suricata suricatta
TTTTGTGTATGGTGTAAGAAAGTGGTCTAGTTTCACTCTTCTGCATGTTGCTGTCCAGCTCTCCCAGCGCCACCTGTTAAAGAGGCTGTCTTCTTTTCCATTGGATACTCTTTCTTGCTTTGTCAAAGATTAATTGGCCATACACTTGTGGGTCCAGTTCTGGGCTCTCTATTCTATTCCATTGGTCTATGTGTCTGTTTTTGTGCCAGTACCATACTGTCTTGATGATGACAGCTTTGTAGTAGAGGTTAAAGTCTGGGATTGTGATGCCTCCCCTTTTGGTTTTCTTCTTCATTACTTTGGCTATTCAGGGTTAAGCAACAGAAAGAGAAATCAAGAAATTGATCCCATTCACAATTGCACGAAAAACCATAAAATACCTAGGAATAAACCTAACCAAAGATGTAAAAGACCTGTATGATGAAAACTATAGAAAGCTTATGAAAGAAACTGAAGAAGGCACCAAGAAATGGAAAAACATTACATGCTCATAGATTGGAAGAATAAACATTGTTAAAATGTCATTATTACCCAAAGCAATCTACACATTCAATGCAATCTCTATCAGAATTGCACCAGCATTCTTCTCAAAGCTAGAACTATCCTGAAGAATTTCTTAAAACAAGCTGAAAATGTAAAAACAAAAACAAAAACAAAAACCCAAATAAGACTTTTTGAGCATAGAACCCAGAAGTTAAGTAGGACTTAATAAGCTGGCTTCTAAGAAGCAGATATCTTGGCATCCAAGAGAAATACCACCATGGAAATAGGCTGAGCCCAGACAGAATTTTGGCAGGGTAGCAATTAGTAGAGGGCTCAGCAAGCTCAGTTTTATTCAGAAAAGCCCTCCCAACAATACAAGAAGCATCACTAGAACATCTGCACCAGATATATCATTTATTTTGGTGTCTCCAGTACCTAGCATACATTAGTCGAATTCAATTCATTAAGAAATACAGCATGTTCTTTCCACACTCATCCCTACCCTCATTCACACAAATACTTGATCTAAATTGTGGGTATACTAAAAATGATGTGTGTCACAGATTGGATCTAAAAGTGTTTCTCCATCTGGAGAGAGTGGGTTATCTGGAAGAGTAAAAAAAACTGGAAATAACAGATAATTACAAGAGACTTTGATCAAATATTTTGTTTTGTGGTTGATGCTGGTGACATACCTCCCCCAACCCCACCTCCTTGCAAATAAGGTCACCCACGGGATTTGGAATGGATGTTGCATATGCCAGTCACCAAATGGCCTGCTTCAGAGCCCCAAAGGGTCATGTGTTTGGATAAGGTCCCTTCAGCCTCTTTGTTGTTGTTTATCTCGAGTCCTAATTCAAGGGGATTCTTCCATCACTTTTTTCCCCCAAGGAAAACCACCCAGAGAGCTAGGAGATCAATAACAGTGTGTGTAAGGTAGGTGAGGATGAAGTCTATTAGTTTAACAAGGTAAAAGAACAGGCATGCTTGGGGCTTGAAAAGACTGATTTTTGCCTACCGCAAGTTAGTATTTTACATATAAATATGGATATGAATATAAAAATATACATAAAGCCATATATAAATCTATCTATCTACCTACCTACCTACCTACCTATCTTATAATGTATCCATGCAGGTGCCTCTATATCTGGAGCTACTTGTACGGGGTATAAATGACATTTCTACACTCACATGAGTAGTGGAGCAAAAAAGAGCCAGTTTTCTCCATAGTCATAGCATTTGTTCTAAAACACCAAGTTCTGTGAATCTTCTCTACAACTCTGCAAGGAAGGGAGAATGAAAATCACTTTCCCCATGTGAAGGTAAGCTGTATGCCCAGGTCACTCTGGAAGACTGAGTCTCTCCTCACCCAGGAATTGGACTGGCCTCAAGCTACAGTGAACACTCTCCCTAGCCCCTTGGTGGTCTTTATCATTGAGAAGTGTCAAGAATGCCCTTTATCCCAATCCTCCAGATGTTCTCCTAAGTGGGTGGCGAGAATGTCACCCTGTAGCCCTTTGGGCCATCACGTGAATGAAGGCCCCTATGTAGATATTCTGAAGAAGTCTGTCAGGAGAACATTGCTGAAATCCAAATGTGGACACTGGATGTGCCAGTGATGTGTCCACCATTTGGTCGCCTCAAAAGATGTTGGTTCAGCTGCTTTGGGAGGGATGGGAATGATATCTGGAGATGCAGGGCCAGAGGCCCACGTGGTTTCTGAGGCATGGCTTGATGGTTGTGATTAATTGGTGAGATTGAGGCGGAACGGTTTCGTAGGAGTTAAAGGGGCTGATCTTTTAGAGACGTTGGAAGTCCTACTCGTGAGTTCTGTAGACAATATGCAGTTGCTCAAACTTCCAGCACACAAAAAAAGAAGTGCTTTATGTTCAGTTCCCCTTTGGTCTCTTTCCTACGTTGACACCAGAAGCAAACCGGACACTCTTTCAACAGGGTAGAACCTTAACAGGAGTTTTCTTTATGTGGAATACTACATGATTTCCCCCTCTTTTGTCACTTAGTGCTGACAGGATAGATATTATAATTCTTAATACTTATGTTGGGATGAGAGTTTACAAAATGCTTTTGAACTATGGTTTTTAAGACTTTTAAGTTTATTCATTTTTGAGAGAGAGCGAGTGAGCACAAGCAGAAAAGGGCAGAGAGAGGGAGACACAGAATCTGAAGCAGGCTCCAGGTTCCCAGCTGTTAGCCCAGACCCCAATATAGGACTTGAAGTTACGAGCTGTGAGATCATGACCTGAGCCAAAGTGAGTCACCTAACTGACTGAGTCACCCAGGTGCCCCTTGCACAATGTTTTATTTGATTTACAACAGCACTCTGAGTTGTACGTGGTACAAACTGTACTATCCGCGCTGCAAGAATAAGGTGGGCACCTCACAGAGGAGACAAGGTAACTTGTCGACAGTGCCACATCTAACTAGTGGCAGAGCCAGCCTGAAACTAACTCCAAATGCTCTGGTCCTTCATGATATCGAAGGGCCTTTAAGAGAAGCCACAGTGCTGATGTCGGAAAGCATCTTCATTCAGTGAGTTAAGAGTTCATCTAGGGTGCCAGTCCCCTCTGCTCCTCTCCCGGCTTCCTCTTCCCCGACACACACCACGCAGAGACAAGTTGTTCACTATAGCCTTTCCCGTCTTCCAGAAACATTGAGAAGCCACAACTCTTACTATTGGATTCTCCATGCCAAGAATTATGCTTGGTGTTGTACAAATAAAAACAAAAACAAAAACAAAAAACCCTACGTAATAGCTATTCTTATTTCCATTTTACAGAGCAGGAACCTGGGATCCAGAAAAGGTGAAGTATCTTATTTGTGATCATAGAGCCGCTAACTAATGATATTCAGATTCAAGCCCAATTTGTCTGTCGCTCACCATATTATGTTTAGCAAACATCAGAGTTCTTATACTTGGTAGCCATTCATTTTACTTCTTGGTGCTCCTCAAAAACAGTATAAACTCTCTTTTTATATAATGCCTTAAATATTTACAGGCAGCTGTTGGTCTTCTCAGAACCTCCTCGCCCAGACGAGATACTACCAGCCCCTATGCTTCTCGAGATGACAGTTTTAGATAGGATCTTTAAAATTCCAGTTGCTCTCCTTTGCATTTTGCCAGTTTGTCTATGTTTTTGTAAAAACAGGCACACAAAATAATATAATACATTAAGTGTGGCTTGACCGGGTAAGTAACATGAGTGACAGTAAATTAAGTTTAAAATAAAGCCCCCATCTATTTCACATGTGGTGATAGTAAGCCATGGGCCCTTCATCCTGACTGTGGGCAACTGATATTTGTAGATCCAAATATAATTGTACACTTAACCCTAGAAAAGTTCACTTTATTAAAAACATGTTTTAACTGTTTATTTTTGAGAGAGAGAGGAGCAGGAGTGATGGAGGGGTTGTGGGGGGGGATAGAAGATCCACAGTGGCTCTGTGCTGACAGCAGTGAGCCTGATGTGGGGTTCAAACTCACAAACCATGAGATCATGACCTGAGCAGAAATCGGATGCTTAACCAACTGAGCCACCCAGGTGCCCTGGAAAAGTTCATTTTAAATTTGCCCCTCCTTGTGGCCTGTCAAGATCTCTTTGTCTTTGTCTTGATCTCAGTTCAGGTCTTGAGCTCATGGTCATGAGTTCAAGCCCAGAGTTGGACTCCACACTGGGCATGAAGCCTATATGAAAAAAAAAAAAAAAGGTGGGCCAAAGACAGTAACAGACATCTCACCAAAGGGGACAGACAGATGGCAGATGGCAAATAAGCATATGATTAAGATGCTCCATATCATACATTACCAGGGAAAAGGTATGCCACCTGAGGAAGCTAATCAGTGAATAATAAACAGTACTGTACATGCCTCCCATCATGCTCTCTGCTTATCTCGGGACTGTTTGAAGGGAAGTTCTGAACATGCATCAGCCCACTCTCCGTTCCTCCCCAATCCCTGGAGATGCTCCCCCAAATTGCTACTTTTTTCTTTTTTTTTTTTTAAGATTTTATTTTTAAGTAATCTCTACATCCAGTGCGGGGCTCGAACTCACAACTCCAAGATCAAGAGCCATATGCTCTACCGACTGAGTCAGCCAGGTACCCCCTGTCCACTACTTTTCTTTCTCTCTTTTTCTTTTCTTTTTTAGTGCACTACTTCTCAATTTTAATTCCTGCCTTGGACTGTACTCTGGTAAACAACAGATAAAGCTGTGCTATTTCGTTCTATTCCTTTTCGAGAAATATTGGCCTGAAGTTGATATTTAAGACATTAAGGATATGAATTAACTTCGGGGAAAAATAAACATTCTGAAGGAAAAAAAAGAGGAGGCCCTGGTGTGATGTTAAATGTAAAAATAAATTAGACATACAGAAAAACGAGATAATTAATAGCTAAATATTACATCTGCTTTTTTGCAAACTCTAACAAAATGAACTCCTTTAGAAAATCTAAGAAACACACATTCACAACACAATATTAGGAAGGGAACCACCAACTTGAGTAATATAAACTAATTTTCTTAAATGAAATATTAATAAGTGTAAAGCCCTCCTTGAAATTATTTTTCCAAAAAAACAGCATTAGAGTAGAAATCCTGGAAAAACTTGTAACTGTGGAAGTAACTGAAGATGTTCAAACCCCACACAAGGAGCTCACTGCTGAATCCTTCCAGATGGCTCCCCCAGACGTTATACAATCGATAATTCCTGTGTTGTGTAAAACCTGCCTGGGTTCAGAAACAGGAGGAACTGCCTGATTTCTAGGCCCTCATTCCAAATCTGATAAAGATAGTGAAAAGAATGAAAAGTTGGAGACCAATGAGAACAAAGAAAAAGACTAATCTTTTTAATTAACATAATAGCATATGGAATTTAGTAATACATTAAAACATGAATATACCACAATGTAATTTAATTATCCCCCAAATATAATAAGGTTCCACATTAGAAAATGTAGTAATACAGTAGGTTAATTTTTTTATACAGTTTATTTATTTGGAGGGAGAGAGAGAATATGAGCAGGGGTGAGGCAGAGAGAGACAAGAGAGATGCTATGCACGGAGCCCGATGCGGGGCTTGATCCCATGACCCTGGGATCATGACCTGAGCTGAAATTAAGGGTCAGACGCTCAACTGATTGAGCCATCCAGGCACCCTATAGCAAGTTAATTTTTAAATATGCCTCTCAACTGGTTAAAATCAGAAGTTTAAATAGGACTAGAACTCTATTTCCCTAAAATGGTGAAGGGTATCTATTCCAAAGACCTAATCAATATTATATAGATGTATGGAAAATGTCTGAAAAATATTAAATTAATAAATTTTACTTCCCCTTTGAATCTTAGTCCCCAGCAGCCTTCCCTCTCCCGAGCCAGCAGGCAGATATTAGAGGTGGGATTCAGAGGGTCTGTAAGTTCAGAGGCTGGGGGTTGTTGGGTCGCCAGACACTGACCAAGCCCCCACAGAGATCAGCCACAGCCCTCACCTGTCAATGCCCACCAAGTCTGCCAGTTACAGGCAGACATGGGGCGCCTCAGGAGACACTAGTGAGGGTCTGAAGATACCACACTTATCTGAGGGCTTCTCTCCCCCCGGCATGAGATACAGGCAGCTGCCTACAAGATCGGTGCTGGTGTGATCGGTGCTGGTGTGATCGGTGCTGGTGTGGTCCGGGGGTTAACAGCGTATCTCATCAGTGCAGTGATGTAAATCATAGCATGGGCGGAAGCATGTCCTCAGGTTCATGATCTGAATATTTACCTTGCTATCATTGATTGGTTAGAAAGCTAAACTTCAAAGTAAAAAGCTAAAGATAAAAGAATATTTGATCACTGGAAGGACAGCAACGTTCTAAGTTTTGGAAATGTGAAATAAATTTGAGAGGAAACAACTGAACACCCCCCCCCACCCCATAGGCAGTCTAAGAGCTTCTGCCTAATAACATAAAAGTGAAAGTGGAGCTTTAGGGGCATCTGGGTGGCTCAGTCGGTTAAGCATCCAACTTCGGCTCAGGTCATGATCTCACAGTTGTTGAGTTCGAGTCCCTGGAGTCTGCTTCGGATTCTGTGTCTTCCTTTCTCTGCCCCCTTCCCCCCTTGTACTCTGTCTCTCTCTCTCTCTCACTCAAAAATAAATTTAAAAAAAAAAAGCAAAAGTGGAACTTCAAAAGGTAATTAAGGGTGTAATATATAGATGATCCTTCCTTGACAAAATAAAGTTTATCTTTAACATTTGCAACATTCATGACATTGTGACCAGTGGTAAGATATTTATTCCCATTCAAATAAAGGATGCCTGTGGCTGCTTGTTTTTGTTATTATTTGACATTGTTTTTAAACAGTGGGTAACACAATAAAATATGAAATAAAAGATGTAATGATTATACATGAAAAGACAAAACCATTGTTATTTGCAAATGGTATGATAGTCCTCAGAAGCCCAAGAGAATCAGTTGAAAATCCTTTAGAATGATGGCTTTCAGATTTATCTACAAATTGGAATCACTGCGGAATGCCAAAAACTCCTGGTGTTCAAGCCTCACCACAGAGCCTGGGATTTAACTGGTTGGGGATGGGCTTAGGCTTTGGAATTTTTAAAGATTCCCCAGGCATTTTTTTTCCCCTGCAAACGAGTTTGGTAATGGTTGCTTTATAATTAATAAGTGAGCCCAATAAGTCAGTTACACTGAAGAGAAGTATACAAAAAGTAAATAGCTTTCCTATCCCAGAAAAAAATCAGTTAGAAAATAGCACAGAAAAAGGGATCCCATTTATAATAGCAACGAACATGTAGGATGTCTGATAATCAGCAAGAAAAGTATGCTATTTCTGCAACGTAAATTATAGCATTGTATTGGGAGACATAAAAGCAGTCTTGAATTAATGGAGAGATGTAGTGTGCTCTCAAATTAATTTATAGATAGAATGAAGTTTCTAGGAGGATTAAAGGGAGAGGAGTTAATACATGTAATCCTGAGAGAGTTTAAATTTGGGATTTTTTAAAGTTTTAAAAAATTGAATAATAACAGTGGACAAAATTTGCCTTCCTAAGTGTTGAAGTGGATTTATAAATGGTGTAATTCTGGTCCAAGAATAAGAAGATTCATAGAACAGAATAAATAGTTCAGAAAAAGACCCTGGAATATTTGGGAGTTTATAAATGGCAAAGACAACAGTGGAGAAAGGAAGTACAATTCAAAAGCAGTGCCTTAAAAATTGATGAACTATTTGAAAAATTCACTAAATGCTGAATTTTCACTCTAACTCAAAATAAATGCTTAATAAACTAAAGAGTTGAATAAAAAATAAAGTAAAAAAGAACAGAAGAAAATATAGGTAATTTTTGATATATGGTTGGGAGAAAATGGTGAAGTCCAAAAGTAATAGAAGAAAACTCATCCAAAAAATTAGAAATAAGTTATTACATAAAAATTCAAAGATCAATATGTAGAAATAAATAAAACTAAAAGGCAAACAAATAAAGAAAACCACTGCAACAAATGACAAGGGATTAATTCCTTAATTCATAAAATGTTCTCAAAAGAAAAAACTGAAGTCACAAAATGAAAATGATCAAAAGACATAAATAAATAACACTCTTAAAAACATACAAATCATGAAAATATTTTCAGCCTCACTAACAACCAAGAAATATAGATTTAAAGAATAAGACACCATTTTTAATTTTATCAAACTAGCAACATGAGGGGGGAAAATGTACTCATCACAGATTTTGTGGGACAAACCCTAAAGCGACTTTAGATTGATCCTTATCTTTCTGAAAAACAAATCAGCAATATATACCCAGAATCTTATAATCTTTTCTCTGACACATAATTCTACTTGTAAGACTCTATCCTTTGTAAGTAGGAAGAAAGGATTTTCTTTGAAGGAATAGTCTGAAAGACATTATTAGTGACAGTATAAAACTGGAATCAGCCTAAATGTCCTACATCAGAGACACAGTCATGATACATCCCTATGGTGTAGCAGCACCCAATACATGCATTCCTTTTGCAATCAGATAAAAATGCTTTCTATCACATATATCAACACATACATCAAACTTAAGTTTTTTTGGTAGTGGATTTCTCTCCTATTTTTTGCATTATTTTCAATACAAGTACTTTTTTTTTTTTTACAACCAACAAGTGTTAGTTTTATAATCAAAAATAAAAAGGAGAAAAGGAAAAAAATAAAACAGAAGACCAGTGACGACTACTGTAGAAAACTCATATTTATCAAAGCATCAGAATCCATAGATAAATGGGAAAAGGACAAAATAATTTACATGGAAGTTAGCCCTGTACATATACAATGTTGCTCATATCTGACTTCTCTTATAATAAAACAAATGCAAGGTAAGCCAAGTTACGGCACAAGTTCATGACTGAGGTTAAATTAAAAGCATAAAATAATTTCCAATGATGAGCACATTAGAATGAAATTAATTCCACCCTGAAAAGTGTGGGGGCAGTGTCAATGAACCCAGTGGGTCTGTAAAAACAACTTGGTCCTACACATCAAGAACAGTAGTAATGTTCATATCTTTTGAAAACTCAGTTTCCTTACTGGGATATACTACGAAGGACATTATTCAAAATTAAAAAGAAAGATAAAGCTATCCACATCCATTTTACTTAAAATACTAAGTTATAAAGAACAAGATATGTCATGGCATAGCAACCTGATAGGCTGTTGAAATGCTATGAAAACAAAGAAAAATGTATTATCACTATCCTTGAGTGGAAAATAATCCACAAGGCAAAAGTGTACACAGACTGACAGTGATGTCTACAAATAGGAAAAAATAGTCAGAAACCAGGAAGGAGAACAATAATGTGTTAAGGTGGTAAAATTATAAGTAAATATATTTTTTTAATAATTTAATTGAATCTCAACATGACCTTATTTTTTGACAATGCACAAAAATCAAAGGGAAAAAGTATTAGGGGCGAATGAAGGGAAAGACAATGTTTATACACTAATTACTTGTACGTTTAAATCTCAGTTGGTGACAGGGACCTTCTTGTATATATACCTATAAAGTAGGCATTACCCGCATTTCCTTAAATGAGTAAAACAGCAGCCTTAAGAGCCAAATAACTTGTTTGAAATTATACACTCAAACTCTGGAGTGAAGATTTAATCTCCCTTCTGACTCCACTATGCCACCTGCCTCTTAATGTGTATACACCCCTGACAATTAACTTCTATGTGTCACAGACACCTTCGGGTACGGTGAAAATTATGAACCATCTTCCTCAGAAAAATTCACATGAACACAAACAAATTTGCATATTCAGCGCCTTCTAAGGACAGAGTCATCGAACACCATGGTTTATGGTTCTTCTGGAAAAACTGTTAGAGCAAATCATCTTTTAGTCTCAAAATTGTTCGGGTTTGGCCTACAAATTATATAGTTATTTTTAATTATATGTCAGACATATTCCTTCTGTTTTTCTCCTTTCTCCAATCTCATTGGTTTGCCCTTAAATGTCACCACTGGTGCAATGTCTTCAAGGAAAGCAACCAAAATAGAGCGTTTTCTCCACCTACACAGTGTGGGCAGGGACCTGGGACCTCTGTGACTAACCACCTACCATTAATCACACTGCATTTTGTGCCATGTAAGTAGCCTTCACCTTGGGAAGCTGAAAGCAGAGGTCTGAAAAAAACTGGACAGCTGGCCCTGGGGAGGTTTTGGTCGGGCAAGGGGAAGAACTGGACCTATGTACGGCCTCCAGTCAGGACTCACTAGCTGCCGGCAGTTAACCCCCTGAATACCTGGCTGGGGGTTAGGAGACGGTGAGTTCTAGATTGTCAGGGTGAGTGGTATGGTGCTGGGACAAGGTCAGCCGCCAGGAGATAATATTTTTGCAGATATTCCAGTCATGCTCCACGGCTACACTTGGTCTGCCTTTAAAGTGGTCTCTTTAAGATAAAGATACTTTAAACAAACACTGAATCTGGGGCCACAGTCCATTGAAGTGGGAAGAGGTCTGTAGCATGACACGGAGAGAGCTGGTTCCCAGAGAGCCAGCCCTGAGCATCCTCAGGCTCCTGGCGGGGGGGAGGCGATGGGTCCAACACGTCCCCTCAGCAAGGAGTCCCTCACAACGTGCGGCTGCTGCGATTCCCACAGAGGAACCAGGCAGATAAGCACCACGTTCCCCGCAACGCCCTTCTCAGATGGAGGGGAATGCTAAATACCAGCATCAGCGGCACAGAGAAAAAGCTTCAGGAGGTCTGGGGGACCAGACCAACACCATTTGTCCACATCAGACAAAGCTGGAGAAACGGATTAGATACTGGCTCCACAGGAAATGCGCTAGTCGCTGGGAGACTGGCCTCAGAAAGATACTGCTCTGAGACGGTCTTGTCCTCGGAGCCCAAAGGAAATTGGGGGAAATCCCAAGGATATTGCCGAGGAGCGCTGCCCACAGCGCGGCGGAGGAGATGTAACCGACAAGCACGTGGCCAGGAGAGGCTCCTACTTCTGTCTGACTTAATTTGTACACAGCAAGGGTCCTTAACTTGGGGGCCTTGGACTCAGTAAAAAAAAAAAAATTCTTATTTTCCTTAACTTTTCTTAAAAGTTATCCTTTTATTAGAAAGTTGACAGTAAAGACTTTCTTTACTTAGAAAGTTGACAGCAAAGAGAAACAATGTTATCCTTTTCTTTCATTATGAATAAGAGCAACCAGCCACAGCGGCGGGACCAGTGTCTGTAACTGTCGCCAACTGATGTCATGCATATTTTCATACCACATCCCAGTTGTAAATATTTCTTAATATCATTTTTGAAGATTACAGTAGTTATTAGGTCTGCCACTAGGTCTTATTTGTTTTTAATGCACTAAGGAAGCACTTATATAGAGAGATAATAGATATAGATATATGCTATATATCTATATATAATATTATATCACAAACCTTTTTTTGTATTATTTTAATAGTTGTATTTCAGTATAATGGATTTCCTTTGCCATGCTACGTATTTTGTATATCTAAGAATGTTATTCTGAGATGGAGTCTATGGGTTTCATGACACAGCCAAAGAGGTTCGTGGTATAAAAAACAGGAACCCCTGGAAAATAAAATCAGCCTACTTAGTTTTCACTGCAGGTTGCCCTTGTAGCAGTTTCACAGGATTTCTGCTGTGAACTGGTAAACGGCTGTGGAAGATATAACTGAGCCATTTCCTATTAGGCAGTGGTCAATAGGTGTCTCCAGAGAACCTACTTGGCAATATTCTAGCTTCATTTAAGTAGTTATTATTTTGAGAACGCTTTTCCTTGCTGCAATGTGAGTGCTTCTAGTTTTCAACATATGGATCATGTTTCAAAGCTGGGCAATGGCTCTGGGTCTTATAGCCCCAAGAAACATGACCCTCCCACTTCCACATGGGCTTGAGCCACACCTTAGATTTCGCGGTGATGGTGTTTCCCCAGTGTCCTCCCTCCAGAGACCATGGGTACTGCATGAGCACTGCTTATGTTCCGGAAATGGTTGCTCAAGATTATAAGCAAATACATAGATGGTAACGCCAATGGAAATAATAATGGACAGCATGTTGAAGGCTATTGTACTTTATATAAATTCTTATTTAACTCTCTGTATAGAGTAGCTGCCATATTATCTTCTGGTTTAATTTACAGAACAATTCTCCGTGGCAGATTTTTTAAAGTATAGCCACGTTTATTAGCTTTTGACCTTATGGTGTTTTCTTTTGTACCTTGTTTTTTTTTTAAATTTATTTAAATTCAAGTTAGTTAACATACAGTATAGTCTTGGCTTCAGGGATAGAACCCAGTGATTCATGTCTTATACATGATACCCAGTGCTCGTCCCAAAAAGTGCCCTCCTTAATGTCCATCACCCATTTAGTCCATCTCCCTGTCCCCCTCCCTTCCATCAACCCTCAGTTTGTTCTCTGTATTTAAGAGTCTCTTATGGTTTGCCTCCCTCTTTGTCTTTCTCTTGTTTTTCCTTCCCTTCCTCTATGTTCATCTGTTGAGTTTCTCAAATTCCACATATGAGTGAAATCATAAGATACTTGTTTTCTCTGACTTAGTTTGCTTAGTATAATACCATCTAGTTGCAAACAGATCTTTTTCATCACTGAATAGTATTCCATTGTGTGTATATATGGGCTCTTTCCATAATTTGGCTATTGTTGATAGCACTTAAAGCAGATATTAATATACATTATTTCTGGTGAGGAAACTAAGGCATAAAGAAGTTAAGTAAGGACATTCAGCTAATAATGGCAAAGCCAAGGTCTGAATCCATGACATTTTCATACCACATGCCCTTAACCATTATGCTAATTTGCCTTTGCAGATTTGGGAAAAGCAAATTCTTTCTGTATATAGAAAACCCTAAAGACTCCACCAAAAAAACTACTAGAATTGATAAAATCAATAAAGATGCAGGATATAAAATCAATGTACAGAAATCTGTTACATTTCTATACACTAATAATGAAGCAGCAGAAAGAGAAATTAAGAAAACAATTCCATTTACAATTGCACCAAAAAGAATAAAATACCTAGGAGTAAACTTAACCAAAGAGGTGAAGGATCTGTATTCTGAAACCTATAAAACACTGATGAAAGAAAGTGAAGATGACACAAAGAAATGGAAAGACATTCCATGCTCATGGATTAGAAGAACACACATTGTTAAAATATCTATACTAACCAGGGGCGCCTTGGTGGCTCAGTTGGCTGAGTGTCCAACTCTTGATTTCCACTCAGGCTGTGATCCCAAAGGCATGGGATCAAGCCTCGCATAAGCTCTGTCATGAGTGTGGAGCCTGCTGAAGATTCTCTCTGTCTCTTTCTGTCTCTCTCTCTCTGTCCCTCTCTCCTCTCTTCCCCCCACCTCTGCCCCTCTCCCCTGCTTACTTACTCTCTCTAAAATGAAAAAAAAGTCTGTACTACCCAAAGCAATCTACAGATTTAATGCAATCCCTATCAAAATACCAACAGCATTTTTTTACAGAGCTAGAACAAGCACCTAAAATGTATATGGAACCAAAAGAGACCCCAAAGAGTCAAAACAATCTTGAAAAAGAAACACAAAACTGGAGGCATCACAATTCTGGACTTCAAGTTATATAACAAAGTCATAGTAATCAAAACAGTATGGCACTGGCACAAAGACAGACACATAGATCAATGGAACAGAAGAGAAAACCCAGAAATAAACCCACAAGTATATGGTCAATTAATTTTTGACAAAGCAGGAAAGAATATCCAGTGGGAAAAAGAATCTCTTCAACAAATGGTTATAGGAAAACTGGACAGCCACATGCAGAAGAATGAACCTAGACTACTTTCTTACACCATACATAAAAATAAACTCAAAACAGATTAAAGACCTACATGTGAGACCTAAAACCATACAAATCCTAGAAGAAAGCACAGGGAGCAATGTCTCTGACATCAACTATAGCAACATTTTTCTAGAAATGTCTCCTGAGACAAGAGAAATAAAAGCAAAAATAAACTACTGGGACTGCATCAAAGTAGAAAGCTTCTGCACAGTGAAGGAAACAATAAAAAAAAACTAATAGGTCCCCTACAGAATGGGAGAAGATATTTGCAAAAGACATATCTGATAAGGGTTAAATTTGGGAATCTTTCCAAATCTCTAAAATGTATAAAGCAATGTAGAAATGAAAGATATTGTCTAGGTATATTAAGGTTAAAAAGATTACTAAAAGAGCTGAAAACCTAAACTTAGAGAACTATAATGTGATTATTACCCACTTCAAAAGATTTCCCTACAGGTGGACCTTAAATGCTGAACCCTCTGTTCAAATAAACTTGGCAAAGGAAGGGAAAGTTTAGGGATAAAAATTAGATTAAGATCAAAGTTGGAAGTACCTGTCTTAAAGAGCTTCCAAAAAAAAAAAAAAAAAAGGATAGATCTCTTAAACATAATGCAGGTCATCAAATCAACAAAAACTGACAACTATTATGTGTATCTCCATCCCACTCCACCTCTAGGCAAACATCTACTGAATAAAACAGTAGTTTAGGACATTCCTGTTCCATTAAAGATCACACTTATGAAACAAATTTAATCAAATTGCAGGGCATATACACATAACTCAATTTAAAGTAGATGAAGGTTTTGTAGTTTCAGAGTGGAATCTTTGCTGTTTCCTCCCAAATCTATAGTGATATTCAAGTTTGAGAAAAGGTGTATGGTGGGCCAGCTATTATGTGTAGTTTAGAATTAACTTTTCCAGAGTTTTTTTTTTTTAATTGGTTGGTTGGTTTTCTCTGAGCCCTGGGATATGCTGCAGAGATGAGGCATGGTGCCCATCTACGTCTCTTTCCCTAAGGCCTTATCTTGCATTTGGTTGATTCTCAGCACAGGTATGTCTTAACTGAACAGTGACAGGTGGATATGAATGTCCCATGCATGAACGTCATGGGAGATGTATACCCCACGCTGGGCATCGAGTGGAAACATCATTGTGGAGTGTGCCAATACCCCTTCTTACCATTCTGTTTCCCTTTCCTCTGCTCCAGGGCAAGTCATTCTGGAGCTCCCTGTGGTGCTCACTGGAAGGAATAAGCCCGTGAAGCAACTTGCATTTGGCCTTCATTCCAGGCTCCAGAGTCAAGATCATAGTGAGAAGTCAGGGCCGCCTGGAGCATGGCACGTTTTTAAAAAATACCCTAGTGGTTCTTTTATGTTTGGACTTAATGAGTTAAAAATGAAAGATGAAATGAGAATGTATAAAATCATGGGACTCAGTATGTGCAATTTACTCATTAGTCACTTAAGCATCAGGTAAAGCGGCAAATACAGGCCTGATTACAGCGGGATTCTGGTGTTACCTTGGCCCCCTCCTGTTGGGGTATTGCTGGAGCTGTACCAAGGAGCGATGGGGAGGGTGTTTTTCCTCATTCTGTCTCCAACTTCTCTTTCTTGGTTGCTGATCTGCACCCTGCATTGGTTTGCATGTCAATTGCCCCTGGTATAAGTTACTTAATTACAGAGAAGTCATGACCTCAGCCTTCACACCCAGAGTCTTCCTCACCCAGATTTCCTTCCATGGCTCTGACTCCGAGCTTTGCACATGTGAGAGTGTGTGTGTTCAAAGTGCATATTCGGGGCCCAACTTGCAGAAATCTAGTATTGAAAGGACACAGGTCTGAACCAAGCTGGCTCCATGACAGGCTTTAAGTTTCCCCTCAGAGCGTAAAGGCCGAAGCTTCAGTTTCCCAGAATCATTAGACAATAGCAGGAAAAGGGCACATAGTGCTCAGCAAGCGACCACCCTCGCAGCACCCAGTCAGAAGCGGCGGCTAACACACTGAACGTTCCTAAGGGCAGGCCTGGAGACAGTTACCTGTTGTTTAATACTAGATTAACCAGTTACTCACCCCACGTGGGGGCCCTTGGCCCACCCTGAAATTGGTTATTTTCAAAGAAACTCTAAATGTTGTGACTGGGTCCCACCAAAAGTAACAAACACTCTAAACAAAATGTATGGCCAAAATTGTTGATAAGGCTGATTGGATCACTGTACCTATGTCACAATTTTTTGTAACTCCCCCTTCCCAAACCCCATAAAAACCCTGCTCAGCCCTTGTTCAGGGCTCTCAGTACGGATCCACTGCATTGGTGAAATCTGGGAGCCCGAGCTTAAGCCCGAATAAAATGCCCTCTGCTTTTGCATGTGTGATTCGGTCTCCCTGGTGGTATCTGGTCTTTGGGGATATTGCGATCTGGGCATAACAATATACAGTTTAGATTTAGTATGTTTGTGTAGGTGGCCAATGAATTACACTTTGGGAAACACTGCTTTTGCTCTGGCTCTTTCTAATTGACAACTGCAGTTTTCTATACAATGACAAAATGTGAAGTTTCCTCTCCTTCTACATGTCTCCTGAGGAAATTTCTTGCTGTAGTTCAGTCAGCTTCTATTATAAGAAGTGAGAAGAGTGGTAGAGTTATGACTCTGCATGGCTACCAGATAAAATTCCACAGGGCTTCAACATAAGAAATTTATTTCATACCATTCTGGAGGCTAGAAAGTCCAAGATCAAGGTGCCAGCTGTTTTGGTTCCTGGGAAGAACTGTATTTGTAGCTCGCAGACATCTGCTTTCTTGCTCTTTTCTCTGGTGTCTCTTCTTATAAGGACACTAATCCTTTTGGGTCAGGTCTCCACCCTTATGACTTCATTGAACTTAATTACTTCCCTTAAGCACATGGAGATTTAGAGCTTCAGCATACAAATTGGGAGGAGGTAGGCAATTCAGTTTGTAAGCAGACCACTTTGGATTTTGGCGGAAGTAGAACTTTCATGCCTTGGAGCTACCTGACAAAGGTTTCTCCTCCAATTAGATATTGTTGAAGGAACCTTGGAGTTAAAGGACACCCACTAGTTGTTGGAGGGGGTGGCAAAAAATTGAGCTAACCCTCTGGGTCTGCCTTGTTTCTATGTATATGAGCGGTCGGCTGCAAAAGCAGCCTTGACCATGTGACTGCCCTCTCTGCTCATAAACTTAGTAAGGACCATTATGGACAAGCAGTACAAAGAGCTACAGAGAAGCAAGTAAGAATCTGACCATCACTGCCCCCAAGAAAGCTCAACTGGCACTTAAGGGAAAGGGGATTTATACCAAGTTGCTCTGCTATGTAACGTCATGGTTGCTCAATGCTACGGAAGCAATCACTTCTGGAGGGACCAGGGACAGCTTTAGGAGATGATGCATTTGAATAGTTTAAAAAAAATTTTTTTTAATTCTTATGAGAGAGAGAGGACGAGTGGGGGAGGGACAGGGAGAGAGGGAGACACAGAATCTGAGGCAAGCTCCAAGTTCTGAGTTGTCAACACAAAGCCCGACATGGGGCTCGAACCCACAAGCTGTGATTATGACCTGAGCCTAAGTGGCACGCTTAGCTGACGGAGCCACCCAGGAGTCCTAGAAAATGACACATTTGAGTAGTTTTGAAGAATAAGGGTTGGGTTTTAACAGCCAGAGATTTAGGAGTGGCAGAAAGGAAAGGGAAAAGGGGGGTGGTTTCTAAAGAAGAGGTAAGTTTGAGAGCAGAGGCTGAGGCTGGCTACAAAATTTGTGGGATCCAGTGCAAAATGAAAATGCGGGACCTCTTATTGAAAAAAAAAAAAAAAAGAAAAAAAATGCCATTGAAGACACCAAAATACAAAACTTCCTCCTTTCTTCTAGTTTTCCAACTTGTCGTGGTTTGCTTTTTAGTGTTGTTCTAAGTAAAAAAACAAAACAAAACAATTTTTTAATTTTAATTTATTAGCATGGACTTTATGGTCCCTTTTTATATTGTACAATGCCAATTTAAAATTCCAACGAGCATTTTACTTCTCTGCCAGAAGTATCACAATTATGGAATTTTTATTTCACGGTCTGCACATGCATATGTATTTCTCTCAGGAACAATGGAAACACAGCACAAAACTGACTCAGCTGCTTTGATTTCACTTCTTGGCAAGCGCATATTCCAGTGACAACACTCTACATTCAACTCGCCGATGAGTAAGGGGAGACTAGAAGGACTGGGCCTCATGGTCCTTTTCCTTCCATGTCCTCCTTCTCTGCATAAGCAGTGGCTAGGGAAGCAACATGAACAAGACAGGATATGATCAGGTTCCTCCATCATCCGTGTTTCTTAGAACACTACTGTCTTCTGTCTGTGGCCATTGGGGCTGTCAGGACATCTTCTTTCTCAGTTATAGAGGTAACACACTTCCTCTACACTGGCTTTGGGTCTCTGTAAGATTCCACTCCCCACTCACTGAGGGGCCATCAGAATTTTGGGCTCAGGGTGCTTCACGACTACTCCATGCAAATGGGTAGGAAATCAACAGTGGAGATGCCCATGCTTGATATATCTCCTCGGCTCCTGTGCATCGTCCATTGACCCATCGGATTTCACTTAAACACAACTCAGAGATAAAATATTTAAGAATTTAAACATTACAGCAGTAGGGGCATTAAAGCAAGCTGTAGTTCCTTCTGAGCTTGGGGTCTTGTGTGACTGCAAAGGTTACGCACCCAGGAAGCTGGCCCTGGGAAAGGCATAGAAGTAGAAAGGTAGGTTTCTGGCTTAGGGAAACTTGATGAAGGATGTTTATCTTGAACTTAAGGCAGAAGACACAAAAACCCAGAAAAATAATTTGGACCAGATCCTGGAGAGCCTTGAATGCTGTAGCCCCAAGTCTGGGCTGCATTTAAATGCAGTGGTGGGGCTAGAGGATTTGAATAAAAGATTGGCTTTGGGAGGAAGGCAGCACCCGCTGATAAAGTGAATCAGAGAGGGCAGTCACTAAGTGGGAAGTGACTGGCCGTGAAGTCGTTACAGCAGTAGAAATGAGGTCTAGAATTAGGGCTGTGGCCAGGAGTAAGGAGAGGGGCTCCGGACACAAAGAGTCACACTTCGAAATTCAATTTCAAACAGTCCTTTCTGCACTACTTGTCTGGTTTTGTTTTCAAACTTAAAAGTTTATTTTAAAAATAAAACTTTCTTTTCCCTTTGGAATTCTGAAGTTTCACATGTCTGTGAAAAAATTACTCGGGTTTTAGAAATTTACTTTGGCAGCTTACGGCTGTCAATCAACTTACGAGCTATGCCCCAAGTACTTGCAACCCTCAGTGCCGCCCTCTCCCCCACAAGCAGGCCCCAGAGGGGCAGTGCCAGCCAGGTCCTGATGTCCCAGTGTCTGGAGATAT
Source organism: Suricata suricatta (assembly GCF_006229205.1). Lineage (NCBI taxonomy): Eukaryota > Metazoa > Chordata > Mammalia > Carnivora > Herpestidae > Suricata > Suricata suricatta. The sequence goes on from NC_043708.1 coordinate 96,004,695, forward strand.
GTTAGAAAACCACACCTCATGCAAGTAAGGTTTAAATGTTTCCCATCCTAAATAAATTCCTCTTGTCTATTTCAGACCATACGAAAATGATGTGCTAAAGAGTAAAAGAAAAATCTAACCGAAAACAACCTTTTTGGGAATTAGAGGATTAAGCTCTACCTTCAACTAGTCTTATCAAACCTTTGGAGGTGAGCCTGTGAAAAGGGATTCCAGGCAGGCCACGGGGGCAAAGTTATGCCCTGGCGAGCTGTGTGTAAAGTAGTTAGATGAAATTTAGCCGGGCTCTGATTGAACTCCCAGTTCTAGATTGGGTCAGGCCACATCTGTGTTTATTTAATGCATCAAAAGGCACATTTTACAAAGGAGGAGGTAGGCAGGGTTTTCTAGTTCACACCTTGTTAGGAATATTCCTTGACAATGAGTAGGTATAAACACAGGTGGTGTGCAGTGGTCAAATGCTTTGTTTGGTTTTGCTCTATAGATTCGAAATGTTTGCTGAGGTCCAAGTGCCAGATACTTTTCAAAAGAAAAAGGATTTGTTGTTTTGATAGGAGCACAATTTTACCACGGCTTTGAGAAGAAGTTTCTAAATACTCCGTCCACAACTTCAAACAAGGACCACAGACCTTGCAGGGTTCCAAAACACTTCTCATAGCAAATCCTGGCTTTAAAGATACCGTAAATGTCTCAATCACTTTTGTTGATCTGTGGTCCTTGGTTACATCATGTCATTCCTTTTCTTTTGTGTTCAAGGATGATCCAAGTGGTTCTGAATCATCTGAAGCTCAGATAAGACATGTCAATGCCTAGGAATCAGGACGATCTAGAAGGAAATAATGTGGCACCTTCAGGACTGTCATCTGGCAGTCCTCAGGGCTGGCAATTGTGTGATAGTACATTGATCTTGGTGAAACAGTAATTCTTAACAAGAGCCAATTTTGTCCCCCGGGGACATCTGACAATGCCTGGAGGTATTTTGAGTTGGGGAGGGGGCGTTACTGGCTTCTTGTGGGTAGGAGCTGGGAATTCTGCTAACCATCCCACAAGACATAAGACAGCCAGGTACCTAGTTCAAAATGTTAATAGGGTGCTGTTGAGAAACCCTGGTGTAAATTAAGTACTGGTTAAAGGAAGGGTGCCATTATTCCTGGGCAATCCTGACCCCTGCCGCAAATCCTGAAGGATTCCCTGTCTGAAGTGACGGTCCAGCTGGTAAGAAGGAAGCTGGCATCCAGAGGCATGATGGGTCGTCCAGGAATCCCACGTGTAGGGCAATGCGCCTTTAACTGCCAACATGCATCTCTATGGCAGACATCTGTCATTCAATGCATTCCCTTCTCCACTTGGGATAGGACCCTGCTTTTCCTCTGAGGAGCTACCCTTCCCTTAGCCACAGGGTGAACACAGAGCCGAGGCGAGGATGCAAACACTGAGCCAATCCATTCCCAAAGACACTGTCTCTGTGACGCAGTACCTCGCTTCCCAGAGTAGCTCCTTTTTACCCCCCTTTCCAAAGTCTGGTAAGTCAGTCTTTTGTTTTCCTCTTCTTTCCAGCACACTCTTTTGGTGATGCATATGTGTGTTTGTTTCAGCTCGCAAGAACAGGCAGTTAACAAAGAACCAAAGCGCCTCCAGCTCACGCTGTTCTGAAAGGCTGGCTGGTGTCAGGGCCTCGGGTGATACCAGACCCGCGAGCTGCTCCGTTTCGGGTGCCTGGGTTCTGGAGACGGACAGAGACCAACGGCACAGCTCCAGCCGGGCCGTTCCTGCTGCGAAGCGCCTTCGGGAGCGGGGAAGAGTGGTCAGCACTCCATGCACATCCTTCCTGGCCCTGGGGCCCCGGCCCCACGGACAGGGACATCCTCTAAAAACGGGGAGTGAGGAGATCCTCCACTCAGAAAAACAAAGCCGGAAACATATGAAAGGAACCCGGAAATCCCTCTCATTTCTTTCTACTTGTTTACTGGGCAACTCTTTGAACTGAACACGTGTGACACCACTGGTGGTGGGGACAATGCCATAAGCTGTGTGTTTGATACTTAGAGATAATTCACAGTGAGTCCCTCAAAACTGAGTAAAAATATCATAAAATATTTTTAACAATTTTTTACTCCATTCTATTTTTTAAAATTTTAACTACAAAAAGAATACTTCTTAGTGTACAAAGTGTAGAGCCCCTCGCTCCTTCCTCTCTGGTCTTATTCATTCCCTAAAAGAATGACCACAGTGAAGAGGTTCATGTATGATCTCTAGATTATTCCAGATATCTTTTCCTGCCTACCCCAGCACACAGAGTTCGTTGTTTCCCTTGGGAATCATAAAGTCAGGCTCAAATTCTCTATATTCATCAGTACTTTCTTATTTTCCCACAACGTACCTCGGACATCCTTCTGTGTCAATATATAGACATTTTATTTCATTACCTTTTAAATTTGTATTTTATGCACTACACCAGCACATTACTGGTTAATATCTGAATCACTCATACAAGCTGATTAAACAATAATGGTGATTCCAGGACCACCTCTGGCTAATCTGGGTTTCTCTGCTAAGTGAGGATCTCTTGGCCTGCTGCCCATGATATATTATTGTCCTTGTTCCAAAGAGCAGAAATATGCCTGGAGTTACTTCCTCCAATCATCAAGCCTTCAGGGCGAGGGGAAGGACCTGAATGAACTGCTCAGCAGAGAAAGGTAGAAGGTCCCGGAAGCACATTCCTCAACCAAATGAGATCCAAAGTCATAGAGCAGCCAGTTTCTCCCACACATCCCTTCCCCCAACCTGCAATCAGCAATAATTTTGGAGAAATAAAGCAAATAGATCGCCGCATTCCTACATGTCTATTGCACTTGACTATTCTTTGCAAGAGCTATCCAGGACCAAATGTTTGGAAAGGAAGTTGGCTGGCCACAGTGTCTTTTTTTTTTTTTTTTTTGCTCTTTTTCTCCCCCCTTTTAACTTATTCTGCTGCAGCTGCAAAATAGGAATAGAAGAAGAGAAGAAGAAAAATCTAACCTTCTTCAACCAAACAGCTTTCTGGGATAATTCTTCCAAGTCCATTTTTTTGGAAAACACTTGCATATTATACATTTGTGCTTACATATGCTGAATCTCTTGATAATCCGCTGAGACCTTTTAATTTTTTTTAGGTTAAGAATTTAGAGATGTATTTTCTCGCAAATCCTGAGTCAGGATTAACTGTTGAATTCCTTGGCTTCTATGTAGTCCTAAATGAGCTCTAAAGACAGCTTGTTTTCTTAGGGGTTATTCCCATGTGGGCTAACAGGCAACATTAATATGGATTATGACTAATTTCTTCACAGTCTGCCTCAGTGTTTGTGTTTAGCATATGAAACCTTGGCCTTCCCTTCAGTCTGTATCATTGCTGGCCTCTGTTCTAACAAACAGTAGCAAGCATCATATTACAGACTAATTGATTCTGGTATCTCAGCATGGCACTGGAGAACTCTTGGGTCCTTCCCAATCGGCCCCTCAGCCTCATCTACCTCACTGGAGGAACGACAGACCCATACGGGATCATTTCCGTTGTCACAGCATTGGCTCTCCAACGCCTGCAGTGCCCTTACCTTCTCCCCTGCCACCTGCCAAAGTTCTCCCTGTCCTCTCAGACCAGATCAAGGGCCACCTTCTTTCTGACATTATTCTTACCCACTTCTCCCTCCTGCCCTCTGTAGGCAGAATTCAGCCTTGGCATTAGGTGGCATTTTGTTTATACTCTTACATGTTGTGCAATCTTAGTTTTCAATACTCCTACCATCACTATAATAAAAACAGCCACCTTCAAGTACTCACTAGCTGCCGGAAACTGAGCAGAGGGCTCAGTCTTTCAAATCTCCTTTGATTTTGCCCCATTTTACAGAGGAGGAAGTTAATGTTCCAAGACATTTCACCAAGGAAGTGACAGAGCCGAGCCCCAGCCACTCTGATTCCAGAGCCGGCAGTCTGTACCCCCGGGCTGCATAGCACATTGACATCTGTTCCCTTCTCTTTGTCGGGGTGGAAGCTTCCAAGGAAAGCACTCTGTCTCACCCAGGTTTGCCTTCGTCGTTCCAGGTAGGGCAAGCTCTCAACAGTGCAGCACTTTCTTTTCGAGGAGGGTTTCATCCAGATGTTGGCAGCTGGCGAGCAGGCGGGGCCAGCATGCTTGCTGACGGGGTGGGCTGAGACCCCTGACAGTAGCTGCAGTCCTCGAGACAGAGCACTGCCAGTCCCGCAGGGGTGTATGGTGGCGTGCAGCAGAGTGGAGGAGGGCCCGCTGCATCGGGTGGAGGCCAGGGAGGGAGACGGAGTCTGAGGACACACAATAGCAGGGAGTGTGAGGTGTGTAAAGGCTACTTCAACCTTTGAGCATCTGCCATGAACCAGGCTCTTGAGTTTTGCTTTACAGCCCTTCCCATTCAATCTCTGTTCCCATTTTCAGATGGAAAATGGAGACTCAGAGCGGGGGCTAAGAAACTTGTCCCATGTCACACAGCTAGTTAGTGGCCAAGATTCCTATCCAGTCATAAGCCAGAGAGTCACTGGAAGAGAGTATGCCTATTTCCATCTCAGGTCTCACACCACTGTGCTGTTACTTCCTAAGTATAATGTACTTGCTGGAAAAGGAACATATCAGCTTCGCACAGAAATATTTACTGCACTGCTTCATAATGGGCAAGGAGGGACCGTGTTTCTCTGGCGTGGGGAGATGCCGCTGAACTTTGACCTGGCACGCATAACCAGCATATGAGCAAAATGGGCCACAAAGTGTAGCCAGCTGCCTCTCCCAGACCTTGGGAACCTGATGGGACACTGCAGCAATCCTCATAAATGGTGACCAGGGTGGGGAGGAAAGGAGAACCAGCATCCTTTGAAGTACATCCAATCCACAGAGGTCCTTTGATGGGGCGTGGGGGCAAAGCCCAGAGGCCAGAAGAAAGGTGATGTCACCTCTCAGCCCCATCTCCCCCTGCTCTGAAGGTCTCACCCATGCCTCAGCTTTGCAGGGCTCACATACCGTGTGTCTAAATATTTAAAAGTATAAATCAAACCAACAGCCTGTTAAATAAAGTATGTTCTATCCTCCTACCTTGACAAATCTAATGATATGGATGGGCTAGGCTGAAATATACAGTCCCCACGCTCTCGGAGCTTCCAGCTGGAACAGTGTGGTACCAGTGTGGCCCCTGGACAAATGGCCCATTAACCTTCACTTTCTATCCTGCACCACAGAAGGCCTCAAATGTACATGTGTGCACATTTCAGCCCACACATCCTAGTTCTCTCTATACCATGAGGATAGATCTGCCCTGTGACCACTCAGAGACTAGGATTTCATCATTTGAGCAGAGAATTCTAGGGTGCCAGGAACCTAGAATGAGGCCTAGGTGGGGGCTGTGGGCTCCTCACCCTGTGTGCAGGGGTGAGGCTGGAGGCTAGAGTCAGCCCACCTAAAGTAATGGGCCTGGGCAGGGTCTCGCTTGCGAGTGTCTACTCTAAAGCAATGAATACCGCTGACAAAGAAGTTACATTTATGAATAAAAGCCAAGGGCAGAGACCTGGCCCACCTTGATTATGACTGTAGTAGCCCTTGCACCCAGCATGGCACCTAGCATAGAGCAGGTGCTCTCTAAAGGTGATTAAACTGCATCACAGATGCTCAGATGGATTTCAGGTCACTTGTTAGAATCCCAAAGTCACTATACCCTTTGAACGCTTCCGGAGTAAAGTGGGATTTGAGTAGCTACTGATGCTCACTCCCTGGGTCAGGGAGTCAATCCTTATTTCTCTCCACCCTTGGGCAACTCAAATACTAAAGATAAAATAATTTTATATGAAAATGCCTCCACTTTATTGAAACCTTACACTGAAACGTTGAAAACAAGTGGCCTCCTTTAGGAAAGTTAGTCTTAGGTCACCTTTAAGCAGAAAACTTTAGATCAGAACGCTAAAGCTTCTTCTGTTTAATCCTTCCCCAGCTGAAAGGGAAACAAAGAGTCACACCTAGACTTCACTAGGCCTGCACAGCTCTCATCACTTCCTTGTTTCTTTTTAATGCCAGGTCTTCCATTATATTTGGGGTGGTTATCTTGTGCCCTGATTTCTGGGACTGCAGCTGCCGAGTTCTGCACGGGTACAGAGTGGAGTCCACACTGGTTCTACCCCAGTTACAACAGCCTTCCTCAAGGCATGTGGGGAGGCCAAGCTGGTCTTACTCAAGTCTCATGACCCATCCTGCATGCCTACAATTGCATTCCCTTAGATAATTAATTACAAGTTCAACTGGGTTTCAACAAAGTACATGGCTGAAACTACACGTCGGCTTCATTTGGGGGTATGCTATACCAAAGAACTTTGTTGTCCACATTTTCTATTCTGTTTTCAGGCCAAACTTCTCTGATCTCTTCCATTTCCTTGCCTTTCTTTGCCAAGGCTCATGTAAAATAATTGATGTTTTGGTGAATGACAGCATGGTAATGCCATCCACAAACTCTGAGATATAGGGAAGAATGAGTCAAATACTGGCTAAGTGGTGGACAACAGGGAATCTCATCATTTTTTTGAGGGGGGGCATTAGTGAGGGAGGGGCAGAGAGACAGACAGAGACAGAGAGACAGAGACAGAGACAAAGAAGCGGGGCTCACCTGAAGTGGGGCTCAAGCTCACCTGATGTGGATCTCAAACTCACCAACATGACCAGAGCCCAATTCAGATGCTTAATGACTGAGTCACCCAGGTGCCCTGGGATCCCCTTATCTTGATATCAGTCCTATAAGTTTAAGAAACTTAAGCCTTGGAGCACTCAACTCTTTTACCATTCCTTGTTTGAAGGCTATTGCTGTCAGGGAGGAAGACTTCGAAATGTTGAATAAGATTTGTGGTTTTAAAAAGTTTTCTCCTTTGCTGGCTGGTTGGCCTTTCCATAGCTGTCTTCACTGCCCTCTCCTTCCTCTTACCTAAGAGGTTCTGTCAAAACTGTGTCCCTCAACTGACTTCTGTCCTCTGACCAAACAGAAATGGCCATGTCACCAAGAGATTATAAATCTCCTAACCCCCAAAGGGTCCCTAGGCTTTTACAGTCCTCTGTCCAAGAACCTCAGAACAACCTCCACAGGTCAGACAATTGTCAATGTCAGTGGCAATTATTAACTCTTCGTTCTGAGATAATTAATTAAGATCCAAGATAAGGAACATTCTTCATGTTTCTCCTAGCTGCTGAACCTTAAGTTCTGCCTTCAGGGCTACCCTCCAAGGTGGAGGTAGCCTTGGTATTTCTTCTTTGTCTAGAGAGAGAAATTGTATTGATGTATATCAATTAATCCCAGTTTTTTCCCCCCAAACTTCATAATCATTTTGATCTAGGCACCTGCTATAGCTTCTCATTTTGCTACAGCATGGCATTCATATGCAATGTAGGTGTTTGGAGGATTTTGCCTTGAAAAATGCTCTAGATGTCCATAATATTATTCAAGGAACAAATATCGTATATTATGCAAACTTTCTTGTGATTTATTAAGAGGAACTGGATGCTTGGTTACAGCTCACTCTGAGAGCTCAGCGAGGTGCCTGCCACACAAGTCTTCAGTGTTTGCAGAATGAGTCAACTATGAAGTTCAACATGTCAAGAAAATAGCTGGCACAGGTGAGAATCCATTTTCTCACTAAACCCTGGAATCATAATAAACAAGAAGGAGACATAAAGTCAAAATTCTTTGAATGACATGGGTGCTTTGAATGGGGTAGAATATAAAGAAAAAACAGATGTACAAGTAGTTGATGTGAACTTATATAGACACTTGGACTCAGACACTTGGATTCAAGATGATAGGCTGATTTCAAAGCCCCTTCTCTTCCAAAATCCTTTGGAAATCACAGGAAAAAAAACATAGAGTGCTGGAAGACAGAAATGAGTACTACCAGAAACTGAATTTCTACACAACAGTGAAGATGGAATAATGTCAGTGGCAGGGAGGAAACCCCAGAGTCCTAAAAGAGTTCTAAGAGGAATGTCCTAGAGAGGTAAGATTTTCTCAAGCCTGGCCAAACACCGAACACAGAGTGAACAGTTCCCCAGATCAGCACAGGGCTGGTATGACCAGGGACAGAGGGGCCCCAGTAATGGGCTCCTCACGCTGTGCCTTTGCTCTGAAGCCCCCGCCCCCACCTCCGTTCACGGTGCTTAGCTGGGATAATCAGAGAAAACAGTTTCTCTAAACAAGAACATTTGTGTGTGTGCTCAACGTGGAGAGCAGCTGTCATTCCTAGTGTGGTTACTGAAATCAAGAACAAAACCAAACAGAAAAGCCAAGCCCAGGGCGGCTCAAGAAGTGTGTGTCTGTGTATGTGTGGGGGGGTGGGGGGAGGGGTACACAGAATGGGCATCCACTAGGGGAAAAGAAACTTAGCGGATACCTGTAAGGGACATTTGGAAAATGCTGTTGTTCTTTCGGAAATGTAACTCCCCTCTCTGTTTCCCCACAAAACTTCAGGAAATACTCCACACATTTTTGAACTGCCATTTACATGTTTTCAGAGGAGGAGGGCGATGAATTTAGCTTCAAGTAGCAATAAGACAAGAGCAGGATAGATCAAGGAGAAAAGAACTGGAAGATAATTGTGACAATCTTCTTCAGGATATATGAGAATGTATGGAAGCCATAAAACAGAGAGGAACCATAAAATTACTCAGAAATTTTAAAATGTTACCTAAAATAAATTAAGTAAAAAGCCTAATGTGGACATGGTGAACAAAAAATTAGTAAGTTAAAAGATGAAGTCAAGAATGTCTTCTGGAACAGAGAACAGGAGTCCTGGTGATGACATCAGGATGCCAAGGATTAGAGAGAAAGCCCTAAACACTTCAGAAAAGATAAAACGTTCAGAGAAAAATATAAAAGAAAAGGATAAAGAAAACAAGGAGGGGAGACAAAAGGAAGGAAATAGAGAAAGAAAAAACGCAAAACTAAGAAAAAACTCATAAAGGCTCAAAATCAGGAGTACAAAAGACACACAAAATGTGGCCATATTGACTCTAATGCAGTAAAACTAGAAATTAATAAAAGAATGAAGGGAAAAAAGAAATATATTTGAATTCTAAAAGTATAGAGAACTGTTAGGTTAAATAAGATGAAATGGATACGAAAGCTGGGCGTTTGAATAAGCTGGACAATCCGCGCTTCTGGAAAGTACTGAAAAACGCAAGGGCAACAAAGACACACTGATAAGCATTAGTGTGGATGTGAAGGGGGTTGTACTGAATGTGATAACTGCATATAATTTTTATTCAAATATTTGAAGTCTGGATAAAATAAATGATTTTCTACAAGAAAAATATCATCAAAACTAGTTTGAGAAGACACTGAAGAGAGTCAAATCCATTCTCGCCAGTGTTCCCAGGCTTAGCCTTAAAAACAATTTCTGCGAAGCCTTTAAAGAATATTTTATTGCCAGGTCATGTAACTGTTCCATGGCATCAAACACACACACATACACTGCTTGCAACTCGGGTCCTGACACTGTCATAATATCAAAATAAATACCAAACAAAATAGATCATCTAAACCACATCACATGTGAACCATTCTAAAATATTCTAAGTCAATTTTTAGTGAATTCAACCAAATAAAGTATTAAGAGAGTAATACATGATAGCCAAGAAGGTTTTATGGCAGAAATGTAACAATGATCTAACATTAGTAAGTCTCCATTACATTAATAGTTTAAAGTAGCAACAACTAATGCTTTCAATAAGTGCTGACAAGGCTTTTGGTAAAATTCAACAACCATCGCCAACTAGAGAAAGAAATTAGGCAGGGCACCTGGGTGGCTCAGTCAGTTGGGCGTACAACTTCAGCTCAGGTCACGACCTCACGTTTGGTGACTTTGAGCCACACGTTGGGCTCTGTGCTGACAGCTCAAAGCCTGGAGGCTGCTTTGCATTCTGTGCCTCCCTCTCTCTCTGCCGCTCCTCCGCTTGTACTTTGTCTCTCTGAAAAATAAATAAGCTTGGGGCGCCTGGGTGGCTCAGTTGGTTAAGCGTCCGATTTCGGCTCAGGTCATGATCTCACGGTTCATGGGTTCAAGCCCTGCATCAGGTCTGTGCTGACAGCTCAGAGCCTGAAGCCTGCTTCAGATTCTGTGTCTCCCTCTCTCTCTCTCTGCCCCTCTCCTTATTCTCTCTCTCTCTCTCTCTCTCTCAAAAGTAAATAAAGACTGAAAAAATTTTAAGTAAATAAATAAATAGGCTTAAAAATTTTTTTTAAATAAATTAGGCAAGGAAACTTGGACCTAGTCCAACATTTTTGTTGTATAAGAGGGGAGAACTATAATCCTTCCTATAACTAGCTAATTGGAAATCATAAAAAGTTTAGATTTTCCTTCTGTTTTTATAGTTGCAAGAAGTACTTGCTTAGAAAATGTGATTTCTAAGGAAAAAATAAACACAACTTTTCAGGAGACTGAATACACATAATATTCTGGCCCAGGTAAGAAGATGTTCACGGCCATCTTGTCTTCAGAAATGTTCGGTTAACTGAAAAGTCATCGTTGTTTTTTTTTTTAATGTTTATTTATTTTGAGAGAGAGAGCACGAGTGGGGAAGGAGCAGAGAGAGAGCAGGAGGGGGAGAATCCCATGCAGGTTCCGGTCTGTCAATGCAGAGAACCAGGTGGGACTTGACCTCACAAACTGTGAGATCACAACCTGAGCTGAAATGAAGAGCCAGACACTTAGCTGACTGAGCCACCCGTGTGCTCTGAAAAGTCACAGAGTTTTAAAAGTTTTCATCAAATGGGAATTTCTAGTTATGCATCAAAAGTACTCACTTCTGGTACCCCAGCCAAAGTAACATCAGATAAAGCATTCAGGGTTCTGGATTTGCAAATGACTGAAGAGTACATTTCAAAGCCGTCTCACTTACAGGAATTATGTCAGAGCCCAGCCAGTCATTTTGTTTCTAATTTAGAGATAGGTGTTTCTGTGTAATTGGTAATTCTGCTTCTGCTTTTTACTTCTGGGAGTACTTAGGGGCCACATGACATCCCTTAATGAATACGACAAGATTTGGAGAGACAGCTTAAGTATTAATGCTGTATCTCTTTGGTGTCATACAATCACTATATTCTATTTGATGACCCCACGGATGGTATCTCAACTGCTTAACAATCATTATGACAAAGGCACAGGGCAGCCAGAACAGATGCCGCCCCATCAGAATGGGTGCCCAGTAACCTTTATCAATGCAAACGAGCTGAAGGGTAAACCTGCTGACCATAAAGCCTCGGTTAGTCCCCACAAGCCATGGTTCCATGTTGTCTGTGGAGCAATTGAACACTTGGTTTGAGCTACAGTCTTTTAGAGAATTCATTTATTCTCACAACTTAAACAAAGCTTTATACTTAAAACTCCATTGCTCATTTTCCTCTCTGGTGTATTGCATTGTCAGCAATTGTACTGTCTCCATAATTTTTAACACATATTGTCACCTCTTCTTTGACTTCACTGTTCATATCAACATGGAGAATCATTGTTCTTAATCATCTGAGCTTGAAATTTATGAGTAAACCTATTGGGGACAGATTGGAGATGGCCAATATCAGCGCAACTAGGACCACTACTGTATCTGGAGAGCCAGATAGAGGGAGCATCCGTATCAATTCAGTCTGAAAATGGGCGACAGGGACAGGCAGAACATGATGTCGGGCAGCGAGGAGCCAAGGGTCAAGGAGCAAGACCCAAGGAGGAGGAGGTGACATAACATCTGGTCCCAGAAGTGCTGGGTAGAGTTTCAAGGCAGGGAATCAGGCCCCTGAGTGTAATGGAGAGCTTAGATGCAGAGGCCCAAGGGAACAACCTAGCTATTTGCATTTGAAAAAAAAAAAAAAACTTTAAAGAAGAAACATCAATGCTATGGGCTAGTGTAACTTTGGAGCCTAAGCCAAAGAGTGGGTCTTTACACAAGGCACCAGATGGCTAGATTGTGTTCCTCTCATTTTCTGACTGGCCAAGCCCAAGCCCCAAGGCTCAGGGAAGCCATCTTGAATCTTTGGATATACATTATCCATGGGAGGTGGTGGGTTGGATGGTGAGCTAGGCACTTGGTGAGAAAGCCAGTTATTGGAAATAGGAGTAAAAGAGTTAGACTCTGGTTGGTATAGGCTCCAGTCTGTGGCTCTGGCAAGCACAAGTCCTTGCTTTGAAGTGCTGCATGGCTGCCATCAAGCTGTATTTTAAGGAATAAACTGTGTGTTTGCTCATCCCTGAGGAAGCCCCTAATACTAGAAAGCCAAGTCAGTGGGAAAGGGTGTGTGGTTGGCTGAGGCTAAGTACTAAGAAGTTAAGGATCAGATTTAAGCTGTGAGATGCTAGCTGCTTTATTAAGAGTGGTGGAAAGAACACCGGATTTGGGGCACCCTGAGGGCAGGACCTTTGCATGCTTCAGTCTCTGCTGCATTCCCACCACAGAACGCACTAAGTGGCACACAGTGGTGCTCAATCAGTGCAAATACATAAATACAGATCTGCATTTAGTCTTGGCTCTGCCACTTACCAGATTGCCACTACAACTGGAATATTATCTATACAATGTGCATAACAGGTGCTTAGGAAGTGGTTGTTGTGATGGTTGATGATCACGCCCTGATGCTCTCCAACTAGAAGCTTCTTGAGAAGGACTTATTCTATATGTCTTTGCAGACTATGGATCCAGCACACCAAGTTTTACTTCATAAATGCTCAGCAAATATTTTCTGCTGAAGAGCTAAGTGTATAGTGCTTCCACAAAGGGCAGCCCAATGTTGTATTAACAGCAGGGACTCCAGAGCCAGATGCTGGTGGCTCCATCCAGACCCCACCACTTGTGAGGTATGTGACCTTGGGCAACTGACTTAACCTTTTTGCTTTAATTTCCTCATCTGAAAAATAGAGGTAGTAGAGTACCTTTCTCACATAGTTACTGCCAAGGTTAAATGAGATAATATATATAAAGCACTTAGAATACTGCCAGGCATATGGTAAATACTACTATCTAAATATTGCCCAATGCTTAATTTTGATCCAGTTTTTAAACTTTTTATTTTGAAATAAGAGTTCACTTATACCCTTCGCTGTTTCCTCTAATATCAACATCTTCTATAACCACAATACAATGATCAAAACAAGGACATTATAACTAGGTACTAGTTAAATACCAGTTACTGTTTAATACAAAACTATTAAATAATTTACAGACCTTATTTGAAGGTCACCAGTTTTCCCACTCAGGTCCTAATTTCTGGGCAAATCTGGGATCTGGCATTGCAGTTAGTCGACATGTCTTTTCAATCTTCTCCAATGTTTAATAGTTCCTCAGGCTTCACATCACTCTGACAAATATTAGCCAACTGTTCCTCACAGCATCCTTCCATTTGGATTGGCCTGACGATTCCTCAAGATTTAGGCTGAGGTGGTGTGTATGTGGCAAAAGTACCAGAGAAGTAATGTTGGCTCTTCCTCGGCGCATCATGTCAGGAGGTAAGGACGGTGGACATGTCTCACAACTGGTGATTTTATTTTTGATCACTAGGAAAAGGTGGTATCCATACTTCTCTGCTCTAAACCTACACTTTTCCCTTCGTAATTAGTTAGTGTCTTACGGGAAGATACTTTGAGATTGTGCAACTATCCCTTTTCTCATTAAACTTTTACCCACTGAGTTTAGCAATCATTGATGATTCTTAACAGTAATAGCTATTACTGTGGTGTTTGCCCAATGGTGATTTTTAAACTTTTACTCAATTATTTATTTATATCAGTTGTATTCATGATTATTTTATTTTATTATCATTATATGATATTATTATATTTGATTGGATTATTTGATATTTGGTATCGTCCCAGCTGTGGCCATTAGGAGTTCTTTCAGGTTGACTCTGTATTCTTTAGAAATGCAGTCATTGTTTTTTAAAGTGTTTCCATCCTTTATGGTATCATCAGATGTTCTAAGCTCATCTTGTATTTTTCCTGCTCTAGCCTTGGAATCAACCATTTCTTCAAGGAGTCTTGCCTTTTTCGTGTTGGAGAATGGTATTTAGAAACCAAGATCTGGATGCCAGGTGTGCTTGTTGCTATTGGGATGTCATTGCTTCTAGGTCTCCTCACTGGACAGAGTCAGGAAATATATGCATATACAGTCACATACAGATATACAAGTTTCTTTTAATTTAGTTTTAATTAGTTAAGAAAAACATACATTTTGTTCTCTTCTGAGATATTTTCCAAAGAAACACAAACCATAATCTTGTAATTCTACATATTTACTTACTGCTTCAGAAGGCACCATAATATGAGTGCTGTTTAATGACTCAGTAGAATGAACTCTCTGGACTAGAGAAAAAGGAAATGAAAAGGCTTTGCTCCCTCTAGTGGTCAAACTGAGTAACTGGTTTTATGGCCTTGGGACATAAAGAGACAAGAATTGAATATACAAATGAGATAATGGAGGGATGAGCAATTTGTTAAAGATACTGACCAACAGGGGGACATATGTAGTCAGACAGAATTAGTATGTGACTCTCTTGTGGCATGAATGAACCTAAAGGGAATAATTTACAGCTAATGGTTGGCTGGGTTGCTTGAGATCATAACGTAACCAACATGTCACAAAAGCCTTTCACCATAGATCATCTCATTGGATACTCACAACAATCATGGGAAGCAGGTAAAGCAGATTTTCATTACCCTCACTTTCAAATAAGGAGCCAGTCTCAAAGAGGTTAAGTGGCATGCTTAAGTTAATATAACTTGTACGGGACAGAGCTGGAACTTGGTTTAAACTTGTACAGTAAGGAAGAGTTGGTGTGTTTTGTTATTGTTAGCACTCTCCTTTTTCTGCTAAGGATTTTTAAATATGTTAAACACATTGTTACAACTGAAAAAAGTACAAAACATGAACCTAAAAATCCAGCCCCATAATTTAGAAAGGGAAGGAAGGAAGGAAAGTCGGAAGGAAGGAAAAACATCTTCCACATTTCGACTCTTGCAAACATTTTTAGCAGTTCGTAAAAGTGAGAAAAAGACAATCCTAGCTATCAGTGAAGTTCTTTACCAAGTTAACACCTAGTTAAAACAGGTAATGGAAGTTTTATAAATACGAAATCCAGACTCTCTATAAACTTCCTACCACCAGATGTGGACTGAGATATTCACCGGTCTGGGACGCTGGCCACCACAAACCCTCTGAGAGCCACCGAGGAATCACACAACCGTCGCACTCCACGTGACCACTGGTCTTTGTAGTGTGACCCTTGCTTTGGCTGAAGAGGAATATCACCATGAATCCAGGCCTAACTAAAAAGGATGCTTTTCCTCATTTTCATCTACAGAGATTTGAAAATAGGGAAGAGACTGATCAATACACTCATCTTTCTGTAATCATCTGAGAGGCCAAAATGGCCTGAGGGATGATACATTGCACACACAATGTGAATCCCTAAAAGCTTCTGGTCTCTGAAGGTTATTACAGAAACAAAGATGAGAAGTAATAAAGCTCTGTCATTTATTTAAAGTGAGGGACTTCATCTTGTCTCTCCTGGTACTTTCTCTCCCCTCTCTATTCCTAAAATGCTGACTGGACAATATAAAAGAGAGGGAAAGGTACTGATTTCAAACCTTCAGGAGGGCCATTTGGTCAGTTGACTCTAGAAAGGTAAAATTTATCAAATAATCCACAAATAAAAGTTGGTGTTAGGTTAACTTCCAAAATGATGCCAGACTCAAGACTTGGGGCGTGTCATTTTAACCCAAGTAAAAATGCAGGAATGACACAAAAACACTCCCCTCCCTGTCCACCGGGAGTAACAGAATTCCAAGCAAAGCTGCATTATTATTGGACCTACGAGAGCTGGCTGTTTGCATGAAGTTCAATAGAACTGTTTATATCACTGATGTACTGTGAAATGTAATTGCTAAATCTGGTTTGGAAAATCAAAATGTGCAAAACGTGCCGTGAAATAGAATTTCCAAGTCTAGTTGGGAAAATAAACAAGAAAAAAAATTGTGAAAACCTAAGCATCAGATACTTTTTGAGGTCAAACCTTTAAAGGGAATTCAAAGGTTCTATAAAAAATCCTCATTGTCTCTTTCCCCTTGTCCTTAGCTAGCCAGTGAGGAGACAAAGAGCAGGCTCATGTCAACATCTGGCTAGTGTCTAGGCTCATGCTCTCCTCCCACACACAGGTGCCGCCATATGATGTCTGGCCGCCACACAGCACAACCTGAGGAAGGGCATCCTGGGAAGAAAGTGGGCATGCCCTGTTTTCTGCTCCATCACACCCATGGGCACCACCCCCAGTATAACACATGAAACGGAGAAATCCTCATTCCCAGCTAGTTCTGTGGAGCAGGAAACACAAAGACCATGACCGTCATCCCTGCCTGCTTGTCCCAAGGAGGGGGTCTTCAGTACATGGCCAACTGGAGCCTGCCCACCAGTTATGGGGGTGTTGTCTTCTGGGACTAAACCATCTAAAACCCAACATAAATGGGATAAGGTGAGCCCCCTACAGGAGTGTAAACATGCTGAAGTGCCACATGGCAGTTCAGACCTTAACCGTGCGGGCTGTGCTCACTCCTGCAGCGATATGCAGTTATCACCGTGCTGAGACTCTGCTCAGGTGTTTCCCTCCATGAAGTCTCTGAATTGCCCCATTGCCTGGCAGGGTGTCCTCTTTCTTCTCTGTTCCCAGAGCTCAAGCAACTCCTGAACTGTGGTGGCAGAGCGAGCCCATCATGGTAAGCCCATTCCCCTCCCAGGGCAAACCCCTGAGTCCAGATCATTCATCCTTGTAGCTCAGTGCCAACCCCAAACAGGGACTCAGTAAGAATAAAATCCGTGCTGATTGGATGAAAGGATTAATGAGGAAGCAAGACAATTGTCATGTTTATCAGGATACATCTGGGGCTGAAGTGCAACTGAAGGAATTTCTAGTGCAGCTCCACGTTCCCCGAAGTGTGGCCAGTGGAATACAAGCCCCTTTGGTGTGTGCTGCTCCCATCCCCCTGGAAGGAATGGATATTTAAAGGGGTATTCTCTCGCCAAATCCAAATAAGCTTGGGAAATGCTGCACACTGTAATGGCTTCCTAAAGAAATATGTATCTATGAGTGTTATAAAGTCCCTAGGAAAACC
The DNA here is from genome assembly GCF_006229205.1 of Suricata suricatta. Classification (NCBI taxonomy): domain Eukaryota; kingdom Metazoa; phylum Chordata; class Mammalia; order Carnivora; family Herpestidae; genus Suricata; species Suricata suricatta. The sequence goes on from NC_043708.1 coordinate 96,021,858, forward strand.
TACAGTTAAGAATCCTTTCAAAAGTTGGTTTCACCTGGTGTTGAGCAAACTAATTCTTTTAGATGCCTGGTCTGTCAATTATGCACTGTTTTATGAGCCAACCCTGATGCACTGATGAAAATTTCAAAGAGAGGAACTTCCATTACAGCAGTGCTTCTCAAAGTGTGGTCCCCAGACCCACAGCAGCAGCAGCCGGGAATTGCTAGGAATGCAACGTTCATAACCCACCCTGGACCTACTGATTCAGATCCTGGGGGCAGGGATGTAGCAAACCGTGTTTCAACAAACCCTCCAGGTGCTTCTTAGGGGTCCCCCTTGCTCATTCAGAGAGGAGGGGTTTATCCGTGGGGTGAGTCAAGAGAAGGGATTGCCCAGCCTCTCTGTTTCTGTTCTCAGATCTGCTGTTTGCAACAGAGTGCATTATGGGCTGCCTCATTGGTAGGCTGTAAGCTCAAGGGCCAGGACCTTCTGTGGGGAAGGCCTGTGGATTTGCAATGCCGCATGGGACACGGTGGGTAAATGATCCAGAGATGCAGCATGAGCAGGGCTTTTGCCCACAAATCAAAAGTCTCACCTTCCAAAAAAGGGTTACTCTTATCAGAAGATAGCATTTTGATCACTCTCTGCCTGTCTTCTATGTCTTCATTGGCTCTGAGCTTGGGTGGGGAAGAAGGGAAGATTTTGCACAGCTACCATGTGGCACAGCTCAGAAGTCAATGTGGATTGTGCTCCGAGGGTAACAGTCTGGTTATTCTTTAGTCCCATAAAACCCCAATTTTGTTGGCTGTGTAGAGTGCTATGTTGAGAAGGACTAATGAATTGGGAGTACTGCACCCGGGCTCTCTTCCCCCTCTTCACCAAGCAACCTTTAACACAGAACTTGTTCTTCTAAGTGGACTAGCCTATTAAGAAGGAGTGCCCTGAGCCAACCAGTTACAGGTGACTCCCTAGATGGTTGTCCCATAGGAAAGCGATACACTGGCCTTTGGCTTTGTTCCTAAGCCTCTTGTGTGTTTAGTTGGTGGTGGGTTCAGCCAGAGCCCAGGCACCGCCAGCGGAGACTTCATGTGTGCTGGGACGCTGGACTGGGCTCTGGCCACTGTAACTTTGCTTGGGTGTCTTTCATCACACGGAGTGATTGGGCAGAACGGACCTTTTCTCAACTTGCGCTTTCCATTTCAAAAGGCAAAGCATTTGGGCAAGGGGGGATGGCGAGATGGAATTATCTAGGAATTTGATCCTTGTGGTCATTTCACAGATTAAAATGTTCCATCCATCCCTTTTCTCAAGAGCAGGAATTTGGTACCTGTATTTTCTAGATCATTACATTACTCTTCTTGGCATTTGAAAAAAAAATTGTTTTGTGTGTCTTTGAGAAAGAGATTTAATGTGTTTACCTTCCTTTGATGCCTGTTTCCTCTTTGAGTTTCTATTTCTATAACCAGTGATGCCCTTCATGTAGTTTTGTAATGTGAAGCCCACACAGAAAGCTTTTTTTTTTGGTGAAACTACTTTTCTAAAATTACTTAAGAGCTGCCAATTCTGAAAAGCAGGCTTTACTGAATTAATTTTGAACAACAACAATGCCAACTAGTTAAGGAAGAAGAAAATTGAGAGGTATGAGCACTGTCAGAGTTTTCACATCTAATCTCCTACGCACCCCTGCAGCCAGAGTTAATCAGGAGACTATTCCTGTCTAGAAGAGTAAATGTTTAGGAGGAAATGAGCAAAACTTTTGTGAAATTGACAACGCTTTTAAAAAAGGTCAGAACATGCCAAAGTCTTCTCAGAACTGACAGTAAAAATATAGACCTTCCCTGTCATCTCCCATGTCTTGCTATGACACCTAGGAGGTCATGTGTTAGAAAAGGTGCTCAAAATGCCACCTTCCAGATTTCTGGTGACTTCCAGGGTAGCATTACACCTACACAGCAGAGGCTGTGGAGCCAGGCTGCCTCCATCCGTGTGTGGGCGTCGCCGTGAACTAGCTGCGCTGTGCTGGGCAAATCATTCCTCTTTTTGAGCTCTTATGTAAAATGGGGAGCATAAGAGTGTCAGTTCACAGCCTTGCAGAGAAGAGTGAGCTTAGTCATGTCAAGGATGTTATACTGTAAGCATTTTCCTACATCATTAAAATTCTTCAAATGAGCATTCCTTGTTGGTCATATAATATTCCATTGAATGGAAGATCCGCTATTTTATTTAGCCAGATTCTTTGATCTTTCCAGCCTGCCTCTCTGTGTCCAGAAAGAAACTGTTGCAGATTTATGCCAGCTGCCCCAAGCACAGCGTCAGGCTTTTACACGTGCCTGCCGCCGGGCCTCTGTTCTCGGAAAGGCATAACTTGTGTGTGACTAGAGACAGCAAGCCCTCCTGGCCTGCATAGTGTGGGCTGCCCGCTGGAGCCCTGAAGCCCCACCTGCCAGGGGGAGGGTGGAGTCTGGCACTTGGGTTGAATGAATGCACCTGTCTCAGGGCAATGCAGTTGCCAGGAGAAGGTAGAAATCCCAAGAAAGAGGGTACAGAAAAGTGAGGAAGGCAAATGGCAGAGGGAGAGGGTCAGAAACACTGTGTCAGGGCAGCGTCCTAGCAGGGCTTCCTGACTTTCGCCTCCGTTGCTCCCAGCGCATCCCTGCCTACTTTCTGCTCCTATGCACTTCCTTGGGCATGGCGGGCACAGGGCCATCCATGCAAAACAGCACAAGAAAAATAAAATCTTCAGAGGGTGCTGCAGCCCTAAGAAGCTCTTCTATTCAAGACCCCAGACCTTGGCCTTAACTCAGCAAATGCAGTAGCCCGTGTACAGATGTGCAGGCGGACCAGAGCCCAGTGCAAACAAAATGCGGCAGAAAGCATTTGCTTCAGATGGACTTTCTGGGCTCTCTTAGGATGTGGAGGCCAGCACAGAATGCAGCTGTCTGGCTCTCTTCAGGATAAAGATGACCAATGGTATGTGACAGAGGAACTGGAATGTTTATTTACAAAAAATTTTATTTACCTACTTCTGGCACTGATAGACCTGTGAGTGTATTCACATTTTTTATCCTTTTTTAAAAAATGTTTTATCTTTCTGGGAAAGAAATCTCTTTAGAATCTAATGCATCCACATTTTAACATAAATCAGAAAGGAGCAACTGTTGGGTTCTGCTGACAGTCTTTCATCTTATTTTGGTTTACTTCTGATTGGGGTGGGCAGAATGTTAGACTAAGTCATCATTTGGAATCTTGAAACTGTCACTCATTTGATGTATGATTCTGAATGAATTATGTGTGTGATATTAAATAAATGGTTTAATTCTTCTGGATCTCAGTTTCCTCAAATGTAACATGAAGAAGCTGAATAATTCAACTGAGGAACCCAAGGCTCATAAGTAAAATATTTACCAGACAGAAGTGCTTGGACCCCTCCCGTCAGTACACACACTGACCCCAGACCTGTGGTAGAGATCTGGGAGCTCCCTGGCCTGTATGACGTGAACCCTTTCGTTCTGTGATCAGAGGGAGCAGGGGGCAGGCATGGATCTTAGTGAACAGGCCCTAGGGCTCAGGCAGCAGGATGCACTCAGGGAGCAAAGGATAGCGACTGTTTACTAAGAATTATGTCCACAGCAGGATGAGTGACAATAGCCCCAAATGGAAACAAACCAAGTGTCCACCTAATGATGAATATGGTGAAAGAAAATGCAGTATATCCATATGAGGGGACATTATGCAACCATATAAGGGAATGACATCTTGATAAATTCTGTAATATGGGTGAGCCTTAAAACTTTATGGTTAAGTTTAAAAACCTAGACACAAAAAGGCCACATACTGTATGACTCTGTTTATATGCAATGTCTAGAACGTGAAAATCCATAGAGATTTGGATTACATAATACATAACACTCCCATAATACTTTCTAGTACATTCACCGTTACCAGGGGCTGTGGAGGGGCCAGGGTGGGTGGGAGACAATGGGGAGGAACTACTAATGAGCATAAGATTTCTTCCTGGGACAACGAACATGTTTTGAATTAAACAGAGGCAACGGTAGCACCAATCTGTGAACGATCACTGAGTCATACACAAAACAAAAGGTCAATATCACGGTATGTGAATTACATCTCAACAAAACTGTTCTTTAAAAAGGTATCATGAGATGCTATGCGTGCATGTATTTTAAAATTCAGTGACATACACAGGTACCCAAGATAACACAAAATGGCAAAATCAGCACCAGAAAAAAACAGAGAATTTGACTCGACTAGCAAGTGTTAAGAGATTCAAATAGGAGTTAAATCTCCCTTCTTACCCAGAAATCCAGGCCCAGATGGTTTTACAGGTATGTTCTACCAAACTCTAAAGAAACAGTTAATTTTAATCTTAAATAGATTGTGCCAGAAAACAGAAACAACAACAAAAAATTTGTCCTGTTTCTTCTATAAGATCAGTGTGTTTTAGTTAAAAATCAGATAAAACCAATATGAGAAGGAAATTATAGGCCCATTTCACTTCTGAACATAAATGTGAAAATCAAAATAAAATTTTAGTTTACCAAATCAGATACCGAATTCTTTTTTAAAAATGCATCGTGACTAAGTAGTTTATGAAAATGGTTTGGCATCAGAAATTTTATCAATGTAATTTATAATAAACAACAGAAAACACATGATATCTTAAGCTACCAGAAAAAGCAGTGATTCATGTGTTATTTTTCAAACAATTGCTTAGACCTTAGAGTAGAAAGAGAGCCTTCTTGATGAAATAAAGGTTTTATATGCAAACGTATAGCATGTATTACACTGAATGGAGAAACTTCAGATGCTTTTCTCGGTTTAGGGGCAGAGAAAGAGGCTGTTTCTGAAGAAACCCAGAGGTTGTCCCCCTGAGGACCAGGGAGGTCAGAGATTGCCATGTTAAACAAGTCACGGCCTTCCTGTCGCCTTTCTCCACTCTCTCTCACACTTCGATCCTATAGGGGTGAAAAACCATGCTTCCCAAGACTGGGGGGCTGAGCCTGGGTCAGAGCTCAAGAACTCAAACTCCTAACCTTGGCCTCCACCTTGTTCCAAGCCCAGACTATGAACATGCAGAAGCCCAAACTGTGGATGATGTGTAAAGTCTAATTTTTCACTGGACCAAAAATATGAATTATTGTGCTAAGACTACTTTTGTTACCTAAAGAGACCACAAAACTCCCAAGACTTGTCCAAAATTTCATCCAGGAGCAGAGAAGAACTAGTCCCACACAATCAACTTATAGAAATTAAAGGACACAACTAGAAAGGCGCTGTCATTACAGTCATGTGCAGTGATACTGGAGATAATCATTACATTATTTGTCACCAGTCTTGGGGGGGTTGATATTGTTATGAGAATAACATCAAACCCATAGAGGGGAAAGCTCTTACTTTGTGGAGGTTAAGGAATTTGAACAGATTCACAGAGCAGCCAAGTGGCAGAGCCTGGATCACATCCTGGATTTCTGACTGTATAGTCTTACTTGTGAATAGAGCATTTGAGGTCCAGACTTGAGACTGTGTAAGAACTCTTGACCTACATCGGGCTCTGCTCCACGCAATACTTTCTACATGAAATCCCTGTTTCCTGGTGATCGTCCTGGGTTGAATCTCTCTTTAAATGACCCTAAGCAAAATATTCCCATCCCGATTTGTACTTCTCTCCTCCATCATTCTGTGCCTGATAATGCCACAAGACCTGCCACCAGCAGGAAGACAGGTCTCTCCCCTGTCAGTCCTCTGCTCCCCCTTGGCCCTGAAGCCACAAACTCTAAGCCTCATGTCTGGGACCCATCAGCCCTGTGCAGACCCAGGGTAAAGGTGCCTCCAACTCCAGAGGATACAAAGCATGATTTCCAAGAACTGCACTCAGGTCCTCTCTGGACAAGGGATGCAAGGAGCTAGAGCCGTCCCCCCTCCAAGTCCCTGTAACAAGGTGGGAGCAGCTGAAAGGGACCTCCCTGTTGTAAGTCCATGCTGCGTCTCTGCTCTCTCCACTTGTTTACACTCTTATTTTGATCTTCGATCCAGTCAAGTTGCTGAACTATCTTCTTAGTTCTAATAGTTTTATTCTCCTGTTGATTACATAGGTTTTTCCAGGAATTAAAAAAAAATGTTTATTTATTTTTGAGAGAGAGCGCGCACACTCTCGCTGTGCCACGAGCAAATGGAGGAGGGACAGAGACAGCGGGTAAGAGAGAAGCCCAAGCAGGCTTTGTGCTGTCAGTGCAGAGCCGGACACAAGGACTCAGTCTCACAAACTGTGAGATCATGACCTGAGCTAAAATCAAGAGTTAGAAGCTTAACCGACTGAGCCACCCAAGTGCCCCAGTTTTTCTGGAATTTCTATTACTGGGTAAGCTACCAACAATTTTGACTGGTTCTCAACTTTAAAGGAACATCCAAGCAGTCTTTCTGCACCCAGGGCCTGCCTCACTAGCTACAGGCTACCTCCGCAGTCACACAGGGCTCCAGACTTGGATTTAGGGTGTGTCATTGCCGTCTTGAAATCATCATAATTTTTGAACCGAGGGGGTCCCCTGTCCCGAGGACAGTAGGTGATGTTTATGTAACAAAATCTACAACAGTCAAGAGTTAGCACAGCATAATTTCAACTCAACGGCCTTGTCTTACCTGGCTAGCAAAGCGTCCTCTTGTTGACAGGCTGGACTGTCATGACATGAAAGAGCTGGGTTGTCACTCTTCTTGCCAGAAAAAGTTCTGTATAAAGAAGCTGTTTTATCTGTTAAAAAAAAAAAAAAGGTAGTCAGCTTAAGGATATTTTAAGTGACTTGTGGCTGAGCCTAATGCAGAGTGGGGCCATGAGAAGTCAGTTGTCCTTATTAGGTCAGAAATCAAGTCATTCCAATTTGGATTATTAGGAGAAAATAACCAAACACAATGGTGAACATAAAAATCATTTCAGGAAACTATTGGTCAGATTCCCTACTTGAGCCCGAAGACCTTGCTGACATTCACTAGGGAATTCATTATTTTTCCTTTTTCTGGGAAGCAAATGGGCTTAACCAAGTACGGCTGCTGTGCCAGCCCCCCGGTCACCCTGCTAAGCTCTGGGTGCTTTTTCCCTGACCAAGTTTATAAGATTCCACGAAAAGTCACTTCCGATGCAGGAAGTATGCTTGCTTCCTGCCTGGAGAGGCACTGACCCCTCAATTCAATGAGGTAAGACAGTGTGAAACCCAGCGGAAGGACTGAGAGGGTCAGAACATCCTCCACCACCACCACCACCACTCCTGGTGAACTGATATCCAGGCCCAGGCTTGGAGCTTGGCTGTGGTTCTGGGCCACACCCTCTTGGCCCCCATTTTGTCCTAAGGAACTGAGGCACTTGGGGGGGTGTCCACGACTTCCTGCTTGATCAAGAAATTGACCCCTCCATTTTCTGGTGGAGGGCTAGAAGCTGGAGCACGGTCTGCAGGGAGTGCTAAAGAAAAACAGAAAACAAGCAAAAATTCTGACCAGCTGACAAGAGCAATTTAAGGTCTCTCTCAAAAAGGGGAGTCATCTCTACACCTGGCATTTCTATATTAAAAACCTTGTCCCACTGAGTGGGCTTGAGAAAGGGCATATGCTTAGCCCAGAAACAAATACTCGGGGGCAGGGGCATGAAGGTATCAGGGGACCACACATGTTTGTGGCTTGCCAAGGGCAAGGCCAGGGCAAGGGGATGCTGTGGCAACAAGCCAGCTTCTGTGGATTACAGGGAACAACTGTCTATCTGAAGGGCACCCTAAGTCCAGCTATCCACACGGTACAATTTCGGAGGGCCTTGGGAGACCCTTAAACCTTTTGTTATTGACATATGACAAATATTCAGAAAAATATTCCTCTAACTGAACAACTCGATGAAATTTTACACACTCCCCACACCTGTGTAGTGAGCATGGCGATTGCTACCAGCTCCCCAGAGAGCTCTGCCAGCCAATACCCTGTTCCCAAGGGTGACCATGATGCCGACTTCTAAGGGCATCAACTATTTGACATGTTTTGTACTTTATATAAATGGAATCAGAAATCTGGACCCTTTTTTGGGCCGGCTTCCTTGGCTCATCATTGCATTTGTGCAATCCAGCCATGGTTGTGACTGATTCATTCTCATATGTGAATAAAGTATTATTTATATAACAAGTCTACTTGTTTGATGGACATTTGGGTAGTTTCCAATTGGAGACTATTACAAAGAATGCTGAACATTTTCGTACATGCCTTTTGCTGAGCATGTACATACTTACTCCTCTTTGGCAGGAATGGAATACTGGTCCAGAAAGTCTGGGTTGTAGTAAATACCCAGCTTCCAAAATATTTGTATCAATTCACATTCCCTTCAATAGTGCAAGAGTTTCAATGCTTTGTCACCCTTGAAATGTGTTCCCTGTTGGTCGCCTCAGAGACACCTGAAGTGTCGCCATTGGAGGTGACACCTCCTGAAGAGAAAGCCCATGCTCTTACTGGTTGTCTATATGTCATGGCAGTGCTCATTCGGGAAGCTGAGAGACTTTGACAAGACACAGGATCAGAGCAGCAGAACATCGTGCACCTCGTGGCTTGGGGACAGTGGAAAGGCTGTGGTCCTAAGGTTGTGTCCCTGGCCGTCAGGTCTGTGCCTGGCCTCAGCTGCACCCTGGGCAAACAGCAGGTCTGGTACTTGTCCGGCAGAGACCTGGTCCTCTCATTCCCTGGGGAGGAAAGGAAAGCCATGCTGGTGCCCCCGTGCCCCCAGGAAGAGTGGGGCCCCTAGCTGTGCAGCCCCTTGATTCTTCCTGCTTCTCTGGCCGGGTCCACAGCCCCATCACCCGTGCCCATCCCCATCACTCCCAGCCTCCTTCTTTACTTTTCTCCAAAACAGGAATTACTTTGCACATTTTCTTTCCAAGTCCAAAAATAGGGAAGAGAAGGGAACAGCTAATCTGGTCCAGCTGCTGCTTTTTCTACTTAACAAAGATTTTTTTTTTTTAACAGTAATTCTCTCTCTGGTTTTTCCTCACATCTGCACAACCTCCTTCCTTCCCTTTCCCCCCAACACCCCTTTTTACAAAACCACTCTTTCTAGAGTTCAGAGAATGTTTTCTTCCTCAGCTTCCCATAAGGTATCTACCCAACCAAAGGGGTTCCTCCTCAGCAGTGATGAGCCTCCCATGCTGGGATTTTTATCTCTTGTCATGTACGTATTCTGGTTGGATCACTTGCTGGTTTCTGTGAGTTTCAGCACATCTTACCCCAGGTAAAGTCCTGGCCTTCTGGTATCACAATGTCACTTTTTGACAAGTTTGGAGGATAGGCAGAGGTGATAAGAACCCCCAAACAGGCAGCTTCAGTGGGCAGACAAGCTGTAAAGTGAATTGTATTGCTTTGTGTATTACCATGTACTAAACTAAACTCATGCCTTCATTCATTTATCCAATCTGCATTTCCCAGGCACCTAGCTTATGGCAGGCTTGGATCCAGATGCTGAGTGGATGCAGATGTACTTCCTACATTGCTCACACTGAAGACTGCATGGTGAAGGCTGGTAGTAAGGGGACTGTGGGACTCTTCCAATAGCAAAAGACACCATCGACAGCTATGGCAAGGGACCAGGCTTGAACTGGAACTATCCTGGACGAATTCTGACAAATGAGGACCCTATTTACAGAGTAGGCATTTTGCCTGAAGCTTAGGGCACTCACTGGCTTTAACCAAGGTGGTTTCCAGCTAGGTCACAGTAGGAATGGGGGCACTAACTCCCTTAGGTTTCCAGTGTGGTTCCCTACTTGCAGCCAAACTGATTTCTGGCTCTAGCAATGTACCATCCCAGCTTCCTTTAGCAGCCAGCAAAGCCTGATCTTTTGTCCCTTCCTCTTGCCTCCCTCCATTGCAGATTGGTGGGTGTGGGGCCACCTTCAGGTTACAGTCTGCACCCCTGCTTGCTAAGTGATTCCACTGCCATCTACTGTGCCATCTCAAGTCAAATACAGAAAATCTGGAGAAGGTCACACCTAGAATCTTTGTCCCCAGATCCTGCATGGGTCTACAATTTAAAATGCCCTATTAGGGTGCCTGGGTGGTTCGATTGGGTAAGCATCCAAATCTTTCTTGGTTCAGGTCATGATCTCACAGATCATGAGATCAAGCCTTGTGTCAGGCTCTGAGCTCTCAGCATGGAGCCTGTTTGGAATTTTCTCTCTCCCTCTCTCTCTGCCCCTGCCCCTGTGATGCATGCTTGATCTCTCTATCTCTCTCTCTCAAAATAATAAATATTTTAAATGCCATATTTTGTCTGAGAATGTGGACCTTTTTCCAATATAATTTCTGAAATTTTGCTTAACATGGAGTTGTAAAAGTCATGCTTGGCTAACCAGTCTTGAGAAAGAGTCATTAGATCCAGATCCAGGTTACATCTCTTTAAAAACTTATGGGAAGGGATTTTTTTTTTAACAGCATAAAGGCAGATTATTTCATTTTTGGTTGAAAAGAATCTAGTGGGCAGGATTTTTCACATTCTCACCAGAGAGACCCCCTATGAAGCTTTCCCTTTAGGTTTCTGCTCTAGGACTGAGAGGAGAGAGAAACTCAGAAAGAAAAGGAAGTTGCATCCATGGGGAATTACTAAGTAAGGCAGCAAGTACTGAAAAAAGGCAGTATGCCTTATCTATCTGGGTATCTCTAACTGCCAGCATCATGAGCACTCAACATAAATATTTGTCTAATGAATTCATGAATGGATGAGTGAATGAATGAAAAAAAACAGAGAAATTAGATCATTGCACTTGGAATTAGAGAAGTAACAAGAATAAATCCCTAAAAAGTCTATTTTGAATGAAAAAGTCTATTTCTGCAAATGGGGGGGCAGAAATGAGTGTCATGGTTCCTGGGGCCGGCCATTGGCCTGGGGGCTGGTCAGAGGGGAGGCATGTTGGTGCTGGAATGTGGGTTCAGGACTCTTTGTAGCATATAAACTGGAGATTCTGAGAAGCTTTCATAGGGGCAGCTATTTTCCTTTCCTGCCCAGCATCCATTCCCCTTTCTGTCGCTAGATTATAATTGTTCTGTGGTGGATCCACCTCTTATCTAATCCCACTCCATGTGGTTCAGGTGAGATTTATCACAGTTCCAGAGCCAATGATGGCCACGTGACTTTAACATGTCCAATCAAAGTTACAATTGATTTAGAGATAGGGCCATGACCTAGTCTGGCTCAATAAAGGTCAGTCCCATTATTTTTGCTGAAACTATTTGGAAAGAGGCATAGCTATTCTGCTTTGGTTGCTAATCTGGGAGATGTCAGATGTTAAATATGCCGGTCGCCATATTTGCCACTGAGCGGGAAGAGCCCGACATAAACTAAAAAATTCTTTTTCTGTGTTAAGTTCAGCTTGATTTTCTGTCTCTGGCAGCTGAGACAAGGCTTTGTTTCTGTGCTCTGAGGCTCTGAAACCACCTGTGGGGTCCTCTGGCCCTTTGTCAAGCATTTTTGCCAACTTTCTGTTGTCTATGCTGGGTGGTGAGCTAGGAGGCACCTAGTTTGTGAGTTTGGAGCCATAGCATTTTCATCAAGCCTCTCCCCTTGTGTTTGGGCTTCCTTAAAGATTCCAGCTGAGCTTCTCTTGGCCTAGAAGATTATCCCTGTGGACAGTGTGTCAGCATTCTGAGAATGCAGCATACTTTCCATGGTAGGGCTGAGTGTCCAGCTTGGTCTCAGCTGTTCCAAGCGTCAATGGCTGGACTGCATTGCTAGGGGGACCTTGAGGTTCCATCCTCATGCCTGGGCAGCTGGCTTAGACCAGAGCTGCTCAAAGCACCCACCCGCAAACTAGTGGATACCAGTCCATGATGAGATAAGGCACTTTTATCAGAATGTATATCAATGTACTGCTTACTTCATAAGGAAAGTCTTCCTACAACGACAACAACCACCACCACCACCAAAAAACAAACAAACAAAAAAAACTCCTAAAAACCAAAAAAAAAAACCCCTTAAAAATGTGATTGTTTCACATGACTGTACAATGTCTTGAGGACCAGTAATGAACGGGTTAGTGAACTGACAGTGGCCTACAGACCATGCTTTGAGTAGCACCTGCCTACATAGCCCTCAGCTCCTGTAGTCACACAGGAATGTGACCGCAGTCACATTCCTAGATGTGATCCCCATGACAAGGAAGCCTTGCAATCTTCTGAGAATGATGAATCTATTGATGTGGTTCTCAATGTTTGTTGCACCCTGGTATCATCCAGGAAGCTCAAAAGATGGATTCCACATCTCAGACATTTTGATTTAATTGGGCCTGGGAGTGGTCTGAGCATTTGGGATTTTTAGAAGTTCTTCAGGTAACTGTCCTGTGCAGCCAAGGTTGAGAAGCACTGCTACAGTTCTAGGTTAGTTGTTGTTCGATGTTACATGTGCATAAAAACCATTTGGAGAGCTGGTGTGAAATACAATCCTGAACACCAATGCCAAAGACTGATACAGTAGGATCCTGGAAACTGTTCTTTTTTAACAAGTGGCCCAGAAAATTTTGATGTAGGTGGTCCGTGGACCATGACACTTCGAAAAGCACTATTTTAGATTACTGTCTTGATAGGTTAGATCAAGGTAGGCTGGAATAAGCAAAGATTCAAAGAGAGTTTTGAATTGTTGAAATGTGAAAGCTTTACCAGGTCAATTTGTTTCCTTTTCTTTTCTGAGAATCTCAGCTATGTGGGACTGTCACAGCAGAGCAGTGGGAGTGCTATTAATAGTGTCTAATGAAATCCAGAAATCAGTGGGCAGCCTTAATTGTCCTGGAGCTTGTCAATCATTATGTCATTAATGTCATTAATATACTGCCTTATTTCATGTCCCTGCCTTGAAGCTCTCAAACCACTTTTCTCTGCTTTAGCCTAAAAGGAAATTGCTATAACAAGAGGTCCAAGACATCCTAGGCCAAGCTTAGGAGTGGCCAGGTCCAATGAGTAAATCACAATGGCACTGTGATAGACCAGGCTTCTTCCATCAGCTTTTGTACTTGGTGGAAGTATTTTACTAGTTGAATGGCTTTATAATGGCAACAAGGAGAAAGATATCTTTTATCAGGATGAGGTTGTAGATACATTCAAAAGTTCACAGCACGATCCAGGTTTTGCTTAGTTGGTTCAAGAGGTTAAAAGTCAGAAGGAGAGAGCAATCAGTCTCAATGGTAAAACACACTGAAGTCAAGGTGATCTTCAAACAGGAAGCACCCACCTCCCCCTACCTCCTTCTTATTGATGGAGAGCCCCCTAGGTCCTGGTAACCCACCTCCACAGGTTAGTACTTATATGGTCGTGGGTGGCTCCAAATTCAGGCCCAGAATGAAGGCTCTATTAATGTTTGGAAGGACATGGGCCCTGAGGACCAGTTCATGGGGGCAGTCCCATTAATGAACAGTGAACCATTCCTCCTGGCCTAAAACACCTAAAGTCTGAGTACTTGTTCAGTTTTTAATGATCTGGAGATCCTAAATCAACTGAAACTTAGTTTAGTGGAGTTAAATTCAATATATGATTTCTCTCTGTAGGGAGACTTCTTCCTCCTGAAAGCAGGATATGTATAATTTGGAAGAACTGATTATTCTGATTTCCTTTGCATATGTTCTGATTACCCAGGACAAACTCATTTTACATCTATTGTCCTTGTATGATTACTAAGATTGTATCCTTTCAATCAAAAGAGTCCTATTTTGGGTGACAGATTGTATGGAGAATTTTTGTTTTAGTTTGTAAATCAATGAATATAAGTTTTGCCTTTTTTTTAAAGTTTGTATTTTTTTAAGTGAGAAGTTAGGTTAGGAAATAGAAGTGGGAAAGATATTTGTTTAAAAACAACTATTGCAACATTTGCAAAGTATTCTAAGACAGATTCAGTAGGAATCCAACAATAATTTTTAAAAGTCTCTCAGGCAGTTAAGACTTTTTGATGGAAATTGTTGACTCTTCTCTGCCTCAATGCCCTTTCACTTGAGGAATCCACACTTGCTAAAGGCCATCAGATAAAATTGTAGCTGGATTTAAAAAGAGAAAAAAAAGAATTATTTTTTGAGTCTTAACCATGAGCATCTACTTCGCTACCCAGGACAAAATAGCAGAGAATCAAATCCCTTGTTCCAAGGAGGATCCTCAGGAAATGAGATATAAACAAAATGTTCTGCCATGAAACTATTGTCCCTTGAGCAGGGCCTGATTCAAAAAAAAAAAAAGAAGAAAGAAAGAAAAGGAAGGAAGGAAGGAAGGGAAGAAGGGAGGAAGGAAGGGAGGGAGGAAGGAAGGAAGGAAGGAAGGGAGGAAGGGAGGAAGGAAGGAAGGAAGGAAGGAAGGAAGGAAGGCAATGTGTATGTCTTTAGCACTGAGTGGAACAACTAACAGAACTGCCAGCACCTGCCTCCCAGTCTTGTGTCTCTTTCTGGGTCATCACTGGGCTCAGTTTCCAGCTCATTTCTAGGTCAACCACATTCAATGGAAGTAATAATGACTATGTCAGCAGTTTCTATATCAGTGGAGCCTTAAACTTATCTCCTCTGGTGTTCCAGATGTTCCTGAGAGGTGTGGAAATGCGCAAGTCCATCATATCCTCATTATCAACATGGTTACCACTTATATCAGTGTCCATCATATACCAAGAACCGTTTCAAACAGTCTACATGAAGCAACTCACTCACTCTTTACCTTATGAGGAGGTACTATTGTAATCTGCCTGTGGCAGATGAAACTGAGGCACAGATAAGTACAGTGACTTGCCTAAGTTCCCACAAGTAGTAAAATGTGGAGTCAAGATTCAAAATAAGGAAATGTGATTCCAGAGCCTTTGCTCCCAACCTCTTCACCTCCACTCTAACACAAATTACAATGTGTATGGATAATCTATTTCCCTGATACATTTCTCTCTCTGGCTACTTTCTTTCTTCTCTTTACAGCAAAATTCCCCAAATTCCTCAAATAGAACAACCATACTTGTATCCCTTCCAATCGGGCCTTCACCCCACCACTCCACCAGAATTGTTCCATCAGAATAACCAATGGCCTCCATGTTGATAGATCTGATGGAAATTCTCAGTTCCATCTTCCTAGATGAGTCGGTAGTTAACTAGTTTCTCACTCATAGCTCCTTGAAAAAAAATCTCTTTATCAACTACCAGGACAACACGTTTCCTTACCTCACTGGCCATTCTTCTTCAGTCTCTGGAGCTAGCATCTCCTGAACTCCCCCAACACCCCAATCTTGGTGGGTCTCTGGGCTCAGCTCTCGGAATTCCTCTCTTTTCTCTCTATACTCCTGATGATCTCACTCTATTTCAGAATTTTCAATATCTGTATTATAACATTTATATCTCCAACCTATGTTTCTTTCTTGAAACACATCCACTGTTCCCCTCATCCAAGCCCACCATCTCTTGCCAGGATCATTGTAATAGCTTCTTCATTAGTCTTCCTGCTTCTATTCTTATCCCTTTTTTGGTCTTTTCTCAATATAGCAACCAGAAATATCTGTTTATTTTTTTTTCTTTTTAAATTTATTTTTTTATACAATTTATTTTTTTAACATATGCAATTATTTTCCGTCATTTACAATACAGTAGTTTCAATGATACTCCAAACAGAAAAGCAAAGTAAAAAATCAAAACCCCCACTTCTATTTCATGTAATTAGACTTATACAGAAATTAGAAGGTTAGGTACCAACTAGTTAATCACCTAATTTCACAGCTATCT
>NC_043708.1:96037682-96040806 GCF_006229205.1 Suricata suricatta
TCCGTCATTTACAATACAGTAGTTTCAATGATACTCCAAACAGAAAAGCAAAGTAAAAAATCAAAACCCCCACTTCTATTTCATGTAATTAGACTTATACAGAAATTAGAAGGTTAGGTACCAACTAGTTAATCACCTAATTTCACAGCTATCTGAAGTGGCAATTGTAATATAGCAGCTTATCTATGATACATTCAAGGTACATGATATAATTTATTACCTGCCCATAACCTAAAACTCAGCCTGCTTAATACCTTTCCTTAAATTCCACCTCTATACTACAGTATACTTGAGGTCCATGCATAAAAGTAGCTACTTTTTATATAGAAAATGGATGATTAAGTTTTTGGTGCTGTAAAAGCAACTTCAATGAAACATAACCACCCCCACCACCATAAAAAGAAGAGGAAAAAGAAAAGTAAAGAAAATAATAAGGGAAAAACCCAAGACACACTCCCTGGGGGGGGGGAAACATTTTTTAAAATATTTTTACATTGTAGTACTTGTTTTGCTTGTTGGTGGTGTTACATTCTGTCAAGGACAGAAATATCTGTTTAAATGGGATTCATATCATGTTTCTCTGCTCAAAATGATACAATCATTTTTCATTGTACAGAGTGTGGCAGATTATATTTTTCAAAGATGGCTATACCAGTATTTTGTATCCCACAGGCTCTTCTTATAACATGACTTTAGAAAAACAGGATTTGTATTCTCTCCCTTGAATCTGGACAGGCTTATGACAATGGCAAAAGTCATAAAAGTAACTTTCAAGGCTAGATCGGTCTTTGAATCTTTCCAGATTCTAAGTGCCCCAAACACAGTGGAAACATCACGGAACACAAATAAGCCATTCTTATAATGCCCTGTCTGAGTCCCTAAAATGATTATTTTACGACACTAAGTTTTGAGGTGGTCTGTTACACAACCAAGGTAACTGGAGCACCGGATAAATACCAAAGTCCTCACAGTAGCCACAAGGTCTCGCATGATCTGGCTCTTTGTTATGGCCTTGACCTCACCTCCTACCGCCCTCTCTCTTCCCCTCCAGGCATCCTGGCTTACTTGCTACTCTTTGACTATACCAAGCAGGTCCCTGCAACAGTCTCTACATTTGGTATTTTCACTGCCTGGAGGCTCTGTCCCCTAGCTATTTTCAAACTCAATCTCTCATCTCCTTCAAGTTTCTCTTTTCAGTCTTCCCTGCTGTGATAGCCAGGCTCCAAGATGGTGCCAATGATAGCTGCCTCTTGGCTTTATGCTGTGGCACAGTCTCCTCCCACACTGATTATTTACCAATACAGTGTGGCAGAAATGAGAGAACATGACCTCTGGGGCTAGGGTGCAAAAGACAACGTGGCTTCCACGTTGTCCTCTAGGGTCATTCATTCTGGGGGAAGCCGGCTACCATGTTGAGAGGAGACACAAGCAGCTCTATGGAGAGGCCTGTAGCACGAGGAACTAAGGTCTCTCTGCAGAGCCAGCAAGTATATGAGGCCTCCTGCCAGCAGCCCTGAGAGTACGGTGTATTCCAACTGGAGATCCAGTTCCACTCAAGCCTTCAGATGACTGCAGGCCACAGCTGATATCTTAATGCAGCCTTGTTATAGACGCCAACTCAGAACCACCCAGCTAAGCGGTACATGATTTTATGACCCACAAAAATTGTGAAATAACAGATGTTGTTTTAAGCCACTAAATTCTGGGATAACTTGTTCCTCAGAAAAAGATAAATGAACACCTGGCTGTCCTACTTAACCATGTAACCTCTCTCTTCTCAACAGTTTCTCCACTGCCCTTATTAGCACCTAATATACTACATATTTTACTTACTTATCTTAATTACTGACTCCCCTCCTGCTCCCCACTGTAATGTAATCTCTAGGAGGATAGATATTTTTGCCTGTTTCAGTCTCTGCAAATCTATGGTCCAGGCATACAGACAGCACTCAGTAAATATGGGTTAAAAGGATACATCTCCCATGCCACTCTGTGATCAACTGGTTATGGCTACCTGAAACCCCGTGTTACTAGCAAGGATTGCCTGAGCTTAGCAGGAAGAGCGCTGCAGTTTATTAGCGATGGCTGGTGTGGCTGTAAGAGCAGCAGTAGCATCATGCTTGCCATGCCTATGCCTCCCCCACTCCACCCCTGCACCTTTTCATCAGGCACAATTCCTACCCAGTTAGGTTGTACCAATGATTAGAGAGCTTATGTTTTGTCGAGGGCACCAGATTAAGCAACTCATTCCACAATTCAGCACTCATAACATTAAGAAAAATATTTCCTTATTCTCAATAGAAATGCCAACATTCAGTCTGTCTGTTGGCTCGTGATTATCTTCTGGAGAGGCAAAGAATAACTAGTCACCATTAGTTTTGAACTAACTACATAAAACACGGAAAATAAACATTAAGAAATGAAAACTATATGGATTACAGTGGGGGAATTTTAACCTTGAATACTGTCCAGTAATAGAAATCAGAGTTTATGTAGGAATTTGAAAGTAATTTTCAAAATGGGTAAAATATTTATGTGCCCACGAGAACACCACCCGGGCTGGCCACAGGATGGAAGGCAACATTCATGAAAATCAGATCTGCACCATTACTCATGGACCAAGAGACCCCCTTTGAAAACATTACTCTTTTTTGTTCATTCAAAAAATACTTGCTGATTGTCTACTGTGTTCTTGACATGGCTTCAGGCACAGGAAAGTCAGTAGGGGAGTAAACAGAGTCCCTGCCTCAAACACCTTCCTTATCTTCCTTATGGTTTTCTGGCTGGCTCTGCTCACCCCAGTTAGACAGTCAGAACTCATGTGTCTAAGAGATTTCAATGTTCAGCATTGTTCCTTGTCCCTTATCACACACAACGATAAGATAGTAAAGTAAGACAACCCACATAATTTTAATCAGCCTGTCAGTTTTCAATGTTTTCTTCAAATCCAGAAACGTTTTTTTCTTTTATGAGGCAAGAGGCAGAATTTTTTTTCCATAATATTTTATTGTCAAATTGTTTTCCATACAACACCCAGTGCTCTTCCCCTTAAGTGCCCTCCACCATCACCACCACCTCTTTTCCCCCCTCCCCCCTCCCCCTCAACCCTCAGTTCATTCTCAGC
>NC_043708.1:96040906-96114545 GCF_006229205.1 Suricata suricatta
TCTCTCTTGGGTAAATCCCCAGCAATGCTATTGCTGGGTCATAAGGGAGTTCTATGGATAGTTTTTTGAGGAACCTCCACACTGTTTTCCAGAGCGGCTGCACCAGTTTACATTGCCACCAACAGTGTAAGAGCAAGAGGCAGAATTTCAATTTCATCTTCCAAGCCCAAGCATTACTTTTGCAGGATTCTGGATATCTTGCAGGTAATGACTGCCCGGGTCCCTTCTGGGGAGACTGGAGAAGTCTGATGTGAGAAAGACATCCAGCAGCTAAGTGGGCACCAAGTCTATTCAAGACCCATCTGTCAGACTGAAACCTGGATGCATCAAAGGCATGTGAAAGAGGTCCGGGTAGGTGTGGGGTGATGTAATGGGTTCAGTTTTCACTTTATTCGCCATAAGAGAACTTTGGAAAATCCAAGAAGACAGTTCTATTAGATAATGGGAAATACAATCAGTGAGCCATTCAGCATCCCATCACTGCATTGGTGATAGCCGACATGCAGGAACTAGAGATCAAGGAAAAGAGGGTTGAGGACGGATTTCTAGAGCACATCAACATTCACATACATTACCTCATCTGACCCTCACTATGATCACTATGGTAAGTTGAATGGAGATTATTTTAGTCTTGTTTTATAGACGAGAGTTGAGGAATTCTGAGAGATCAGTTTGCTCAAGGTCTCATGGAGCAAAGTCAAGAATATGCCTGGTGGGACCCCCTCTGCAACATCTACCATGCTGCAACATGGTCTCCTGGAGAGAAAGACTGTATCAGTATTATCCAAATTCTGTTGCTTCTGCAGTTTTGATAATCACTCTGGCAACTCTTTCCTTATATATGGGAAAGGGAGAAAATGTTGTATCAGCTGGATTTCCTTTATGTGCTATGGACGGAACATAAAACTAGATCTTAGCACCTAAGGTCTAAGCATCTTGGATGGCTCCCATCACCCTGCCTGTAGCTGACTGCCCTCCGGCTTCAGCTGACTGCCCTACCTCTTTTTTCTTACTAAAATCTGACCCAAAGAAACGTAGTTGAAACTCTGACAATTTTTGTATTTTTGTAACACAGTGGTCCAGACAGAGATGAAAAGATTCAAGAAAAAACCTTTTTTTTAGGAAAACAAGCTAAAAGTAATTTCTTCTTTGCAAATGCCGAGCTTCACCTTTGTGTGCCTTCAAATTCCTTGGCAATGCATTTAATTTGGGGGAATCTGAGTTTATTAGAGGAATGTTGGGAGGAAGAAGGCTACCTGCCCTCCCAGCCCAGTGTTATTTCAACTGTGTGTCTGCTTTGACTTGCTTGAGGTGTTAGAACTGTGAGACGCAGCGATGGTTTGAGTCTCTCCCTTACTATCTGGAATGAAGACAGGGTATTTGCTTGGCTCTGTTTCAGACCAATAACCAGGGGACGGACAAGGAGACACCGAATCACAGTGCTTTTTGAGGAGTACAAGCTTATCCCATTCTCTCTACATCTGCCAACAAGTTTCCACAAACTTCAAGGGAACAAAATTAGCCCACGGCACCCTTTGGAATGTCTGGTGGAAGGCCCTGGCGCTGGTTTTCCTGGACAGGCCCTTGCCCATAGGAGTGTGATTTACAAAGAAGTATACCCCATGAACAGGCTAATAAGAACCACCCCTACCGTTTTACCATGGATTTTATCTAGACACTGTGCTAGGAATGTTACTTCCTCATCTCACTTAATATTTGCAAAACACCAGTGAGAAGTATAATTTTCTCCATTTTATAAATGAAAAAACCAAGACTCAGAAGTATTATATAATTTGCCAAGATTCACAAAGCTGGTGGGAAGCAGAGCAATGAGTGTCTGACTTCAGTGTCCACTCTGCCGTGGTGGGGACTCCGTTCCTAGGCCTGCAGCCCTCTGTTAGGGAGGTCATTTCAAATTCAGAAGTCTGCTTTCCAAGTCAGCCTTCTGTCCTGGACAGGGGGCTCCCACAGCCCCTGATCACTCTGGTGCAGTAGAGTTGGAGGGCTAGTAAACAGATGGAAGCAAGGTTGCCACACGTAGCAAATGAAAATATGAGATCCTCAACTGGCTTTGAGTGTGATCAAAAATAATTTCTTTAAAAAAATGTTTAAAGGAGTGTCCATGCCCAAGATGGGGCTTGAACCCATACTTGCCCCAACAGCAAGTAATTTCTTAGTACATCCCAGATACCACATGGAACATACTTACACTAAAATTTTGAGGGTCTGCCTGAAATTCAGTCAAAACCAGGCATCCCATATGGAGCCTGGCAACGCGAGATGAGAGGGAATCACGGTCCCAGGCTTCAACCGGCACAATGCTGGGCTCAGCTCTTCTTCCTGATTTGGTATTTCAGGCAACCCTTCCCTCTCCCAAATTTCTCAAATCTCCAGAAACTCAGCCTGCTTTCCTCTCCTTTCACAGCACCACTCCTAATCCCAATGAAAAATTTTCCTAGAGTCCTCATGCTTCCCGGCATCTTTTCTAGGGCCCTCCAAATAAACACACGCGCTCTCACACTTCCTTTTCAGGGTGCTTCCACTAACCATAACAAGAACACCAACGGGGGTGGTAACAGGAGTAATAAGCACAGAGAAACCTAGAAGCTTCCAAAATGATTACAGTGATCTCTTGGTAATTATTTCCTGTTTTCTCAGCAACACCCCCTCCCCCACCCCCACCTACCGCTCCACCCCCAGGTCTCTCATTCTGAGCTGGTTCTAGACTTCTCCTCAGAGTGGTGCCGGAGTCCATCAGCCCCACAGGTTTCTCATTCATCAGTTTTCTCTCCCTGCTGACCCTTGACCCAAGCAAGGCCAAATGCTGCCTTTATCGCACACCACTGTGCTGAACAAAACTAAAGCCAGAGGAGGGGTGCCCCCTTCTGCACTGGCAGACCTCCATGCCTGCGTATAAACTATCTCAGGAAACAGACTCCCTTCTTCCTCTACCATGTTGAGCCTTTGTCTTTAAATCCTAAGTTCAGGGCTGCCGCAACTATGCTTCTGCCTTTAAAGCCCTGTTCTCTGGGCACCATGATGCGAGCCTGGTCCTTCCTACACACCCAGTCCTGCAACTGTCTAATTTCTCTTGATCTCTACCAATCTGGCTCCTCACACTGCTGGGCATCTAAGGAAGAGCTGTCATCACCGGGCAGCCCACTGGCTGATTCTGGACCACAGATTTTGGGGAGAGAAATTGTACAATGTGTTAAAAATTAGCTAACATTAAAATTCTTTTCACTGTAACTTCTGCTTCTGGCTTCTCTTTATCAATCGGAAGATCTTGGGCCATCAGGCCCACAGTCCTGGACATTCCGGGGTGCCTGTACACCCTGGTTCCCCACCTCCTTCCTCCAGTTTCCTGCCAGGCCCCTGTCAGAACTGACAGCCAGCCCTTTGCTGGAGAATTACAGGACTTCCACCACGAATGGCAGACTCGAGATGGACTCCTGATAAACAGATTACATAACAGGCTGAGTACCAGGCAAATCATAGCATGTTTTTAAAGGTAGTTAAAAACAGTTCTACAAGAAATCATTTGTTTTCTCTTATGACTGGATATGGTAACTTGAGGATTATTGAAAAACATTCTTATAGTATTCTGGTTGTCCTTTACAGGTTTAGAATTGAATGAATCTAGTGCTACAAAATATATAGATGTAATAAAATTACATCTCATTAAATTTAAAGGAACAGTTTGCTGGTAAGTAATTGTAGATGTGTTCACTGAATTTACGTCAAAACACTTTTAATGTTACCATCTGCCATATCATTTGGCATTGGCTGTCTCTTCATTTTCGCCAACATGGGAGTAATAATAGGTGAAAGCCACGGACAAGCGAACAGGACGTGGAATTTCACTCTCCCTGTGCTAAGACTCAGAAGAAAAGAACACGTTTGTCAGCATCTTTATGAAAACACCACAAAGACAACAGTGAGCCTTTTCAATACTTCTTGAAGCAGGGAAACATCTCGTGCAGATGGTTGAGAACAGTATTGCTTGTCCTCAGAGCTCAGGCGCTGGCATCATCTGCTACAGTTGATCATTTTACCTACAAAGTTATCCTCCTGAATAATGTAAGAAATACTTTCTGGCAAGCATTTGAGAGCTATTTTGCAATATAAAGCATCCTTGATGGATCAATCACATACGTAGATGCAAATTATTAACATATCCACCATACAATCATTATATTTATCACATTATAAAATATATCTTGATGGAGAAATGTTTTCTTTCTTACTTTTGTAGGAAAAGTCAGAGAATTTACCCCCACTTATCCATGTTTGGTCCATATTGTTAGAAGAGATCTCAAAACTATAGAGTCACAGATTTTAAAGGTGCCTTGGTGTGGGGCGACACATTTTACCCTTTTCCCATCATCAGAGTTATTTGGAGCAATGCAGGACAGGATGGGCTCACAGAGAGGGAGCCAGAAGATGACCCCACCCGAGCAGAGCGTATATCCAAATTCTGCCCAAATTTTGCAGATGAAGAAGCTGAGACCAAAGCAGAGGAATAATCAGGACAAAGCCTCATGGCTGGTACAAGACACAGGAGTCCAGGCTGGTTTGCTACCCTTTCTAGCACTGGCTTCTTAGAAAACGCAAAATGACACTGAGGATCCTCTGTGGAAGGAGTCAGGCGCACGTACTGTGCCCTTTAAAAGATTTTCATTAAAATGATGAAATACACAACATTTTTACATAAAAAGAGAAAAAGATGCCCATATATGTGACTAGAAGAATATACACTCAACACTAGAATATAGGCTCTGATTCGTGCTGTCTTCATGGCGCTGACAATGATTTGGTGGCACAGCAGGTGTCTGATGAATAGGGCTGTATGTGCTGGTTTGCCTAGGACATCCCCATTTCTGCCTGAGGGCGGGCTGCTTAGGGCTTTCCATTCTCCAACATCTCCAATATTAACTATAAATGCACCTGAATGAACAATAATGAAGGATGGGATTCATTTTTATTTTTCTCTTTTGATTTATCTACATTTTATACATTTTGTATAATGAACATGTATATTTGCATAATAGGAAAAAATTTTTTTAAATAAAAAATTTGCCTCTTGCTCAAATCAGCTTCAGTTGTTCAAACAGACAGTCCTATGAATCATGGAATTTCCTGATGATAATCTAAACATTGCAATAAACCTCAAGAATGGAATTTTTTAAGTTTTAATTCTTATTTTGAGAGAGAGAGAGAGTGAGAGTGCACAAGCAAGGGAGGGGCAGAGAGAGGGAGAGATAGGATCCCAAGCAGGCTCCACACTGTTGGTGTGGAACTTGATGTGGGACTTGAACTCATGAACCGTGAGATCATGACCTGAGCAGAGACCAAGAATCAGATGCTTAACCAACTGAGCCAGCCGGTGCCTCCAAAATGGAATTTTTTTAAAGCCTACAATTTACATATACAATGTTAAATTGGTCTAGAACACTAGAGCAAAACTGAAAATCACAAATATATTTTTTTTAACTCAGATCACAACATAGTGTGGTTCTCAAATTAAGCCCCTTCTATGGTAAACTATAGGCAATTGGGCCTCTATGGATGATAAGAGACTCTTTAAATGTTATTTCTTTTTAGCTTAAAAAAATAATTTTTTGTTAATTTCCCTCTAGGAGTGTTTTGTGTGAAAAATTCCTACTCATCCCCATTTTTGTGAAAGGTGGATATTCCTAAAAATTTAATGAAGATCTCCTTGTCAAAACCATGTCAAAACACAACTTTTTCTTATTCTATTCAGCTGAAGAAACAGAGATGTTTTTAAACAATGAACTTGATATCTCAGAAATATACTTTAAATTTTGGGTGGGAGTGTGTAGAGAGACAGGGATGGTGAATACCAAGGAAAATAAAGAGGGAAAGAAGGAAAGCCCATCTCACTGCCTTCTGACAGGGAAATGGATGTGAGAGCTTCAGGGCTTCCAACAGCAAGAGAGACCCCCTTCCCTCCCTGACTCCCCCGCCTCCTGTCTTCCAAGATGCTGCACCCTTTGACTTCTCAGCTCTTCACACTTGGCTTCTGCCCCTTTCCCCATCCCTGGGGCTCAGTTCTTAGCGTTCAGCTGTGGTTCCCTTGCAAGGCTCTCCCTTCACTGTGGTGTTGGTCTCCCACGAATCCATTCTGACATCCAGAAATGTCCATCTCACCCAGAATCACCCTAAGAGCAGCACAGGTTCAGAGGCTTTCAGACGACTTTCCTTGAGATGCCCTGCCATCACTGGAATATAAATGAATGTGATCAAGCACCTACTATGTGCAAGCTGCCGCAGGGGATGCATTTTAATTTTTTTCCATCATCAGAGTTAATTGGAGGAAAGGCAGAACAATATTGGCTCACAGAGAGGGAGCTGGAAGTGGACCCCACCTGGGCAGAGCATATGTGCATGGGACCCATTTACTGCTTTCATCACTTGCCTTCGTGGGACTGAGCCACATCTGGATCCCATTACAATTATGAAAGGTGCAGGCTTCATGCTTGCTCCAAAGCCTAGCTCTGATTTCACAACCAGCCTGGAGAAGCAGGAGGCAAGTAAATACTTCCTGTTCCATTTGTAATCAACATGCACTTGACATCAATAAACCAGGATAATTACATTATCATTATCATTACCATCATTATTATTGGACACAATCGAGGAGACATTAATAGAGGTTTCTGCAGGATCCTCTTGGGACAGATGGGACTAACACTGGAGTAGGAGGGTGGAGAAGGACGCCATTTGTCACTTTCCTTAGCCAAGCAGATGAGGCAACTCTTTAAATGCTCTCAAAAGACACAAAGATTCGATCTCACAGACCAACAGTCGAATGCCTCCATTGTTTCTTCCACACAAAATGACAAGGTCTCCAGGCCTGGAATATTTTCTGGACCCCCAGAATATTGGAAAAGGAGGGGTCTTTAAAGATAGTCAAGTCTAGCCTCTTCTCTTCTTTATTTTATTGTTTTATTATTTCATTTTTGCTGCTGAGGAAATGTAGACCAAGGGACTTGACAGCACATTAGTTTGTAGAACTCAAAGTAGAACTTCAGTCCTGGCCTGTCCACTTCCTCCACTGGTTAGGAAGAGCTTAACCAAGCTACCTTCACTCTTATAGGGCAGCTTCTTCACCAGAAATTAGACTTTTTAATGCCTCAAGATTCCTCACGTTGGCCCTTAGTACGTCTCTTGTCCATTATCTAATGTAATATAAATATTTGGAAAACAGCCACTTGGCTTCTCCCCTGAAAACAGGACTGCTATGAGTGAACTTTACAGCAGACTAGCTTGCTGAAAACCCTCAGGGCTGTGTGGGCTGTTAGATGCTGGCAAGAATTGTGGAAAGATTGTTCCTCTTGAAAAATCTTTATGTTGGAGGGGTGTATGTGTGTGCATGTGTATCTTACTTGGATATACTCTTTGTTGGATGGTATCCTATCATCAGATGAAGCCTGAAGGAGTATGGATGGTGGTGGAGAGAGGAAAATATTATTTCGTGTTATCCATTATTTTGTGTGATATCACACCCACGATTCTGCTATGTTTTTTGAATTGTTCTTTTGAACAGTGGAAAAGTCACCTCGTCAATGAAACTATCCTGAGGTGACAGATCATAACTAGACTTAACTGTGGTGATCACTCTGCAATACATACAAATGTCAAGTCACTATGTCAAATATGCAAAACTGACTGAATATTGTATGTCATTTACATAGTTCAATAAGAATTTTTTTATTTTAAAAACTTTAAAAAAATGTTTATTTATTTTTGAGAGAGAGAGAGAGACAGAGTGTGAGCAGGCGAGGAGCAGAGAGAGAGAGAGACACAGAATCCAAAGCAGGCTCCGCGCTCTGAGCTCCCCACACAGAGCCTGATGTGGGGCTCAGACCCATGAACCGTGAGATCATGACTTGAGCTGAAGTCACACACGTAACCAGGGCGCCCCAATACGTAATTTTCAAAATGAAACCACCTGGGACTTTGCAATGTATACAAACGTTAAGTCACTATGTTGTATATATAAAACTAATTGAATAATGTATGTCAATTATATAGTTCAATAAAAAAAATTTTTTAATGAAACTATCAGGGACATCCATACTCATGAACATGCACACACACACACACACGCACACGCACACACACGCACACACACACGCACACACACGCACGCACACGCACGCACCACCTTTTTATCTTCATCACTTTCACTACATCAGTGGTACAGAAATATACAGAGAAACAAAACCACCCACCATCTTTATACGCACAACAGTCTCTGGTGTCCCAGAGCATGGGTGGTAACCACCAGACAGAGCCGGCCCTGAATGTATCCATAACCCTGGAGTCTTTGATTAACAAACAAATGTGGTTGATTCTAAAGTCATTTTAATTGTGTTTAAAAAGAATAAAATATGATTAATAAGCAAGTTTTTACTTACAGCCACCTACTAAGTCACTTCTTTGATGAGCATTTTTAAAAGAAATAAATTACGAGACACCTCTAAGCTGCCATGATCACTCATGTCAAAGTGACCCTTTTCAAGGACAGCTTTTCTGTTTAGGAAAAGGACAAAGGAGTAGTCCACGGTGGCTGCTCAAAAGAACTAGCTGGACCAATGCAGAGAGGTGTCCTTTTCCAAACGTGGGCCTCTGGCTCATTTCCTTCAATGTGCTCACCTTTCTTGTATGAAGTGACCTGATTTTCCTCAACATCTTGATGGTTTATTGTAAATAATGGTTATTTATAAGAGATCTTCCTGGAGGAATAGCAGAATTATGTAATGGCTTCCCAGGAGGCCAGCTTAGCATTGTAACTCCCCTTCCTCCAATTCAGGGCAGAAACAAGAAAATAAAACCTCATTTAACTGTTTATTCAACCCAAATAAATCTGGCTCCAGGGCCTGCCAAGATTTTACAGTGCCAGAGGCAAAGGGGCTAGAAACCAGAAAGGGAAAGGAGGAAAGAGATTTGTAAAATGGGGGCAAGCAAGGGAAGCAAACCGCTCACACGGTGTGAGCTTCCTGCCTCCGCAGACCCTGTTTGTGAAATCTGAGCTCCTGCGCCCCCGACACATGGAGCCAGGATCCAAAACGGATGGAAAATGAGAAAACTTCAAGCCATTT
The DNA here is from genome assembly GCF_006229205.1 of Suricata suricatta. NCBI lineage: Eukaryota > Metazoa > Chordata > Mammalia > Carnivora > Herpestidae > Suricata > Suricata suricatta. The sequence continues at coordinate 96,050,035 of NC_043708.1, forward strand.
CCTGACTTCTCCAGTGTGTTCTCACCTTTTACCAGTTGGGCCCCAGACTGGACAGGTGCGAACATTTCCTTCACACTGTTCCCCAGTCCTTGTTCCTTGGGGTTCAGAGGGGCTGTATGCTAGAAGGGACCTCAAAGGGTCATCCAGCTGATCCTCCTGCCTTCAGGCAACAATGCCTCACTGCTGTTGAAGATTCCATACTTTGTTTTGGAATATTCTACAACTCTCATTGGTTGTCTGTTTCAAGATCGAACGATCCTGTTTTTCTTTTTCTTTTTTAATTTTTGTTAGTATTTATTTATTGAGGGGGAGAGGGAGAGAGAATGAGTGGGGGAGGGGCAGAGAGGGGGAGACAGAATCCGAAGCAGACTCCAGCCTCCCATGCTATTAACACAGAGCCCAACGCAGGGCCTCAACTCATGGACCACGAGATAATGACCTGAGCCAAAGTTGAATGCTTTAAGCCGACTGAGCCACCCACGCACCCTGTGAACCATCCCATTTTCAAAAATGTTTGCTACTTAGAAGCAAGAGAGAAAGGAAAGCTTTATAAAAAAACAAACCTTCCACATGCTCTACTGTCTATTACCTCCTGTCCTAAGTGACAGGCAGGACAAGCAAGTTATCTCCATTACACTGAGGTTGGAGAATAAAACAGTTGTTCTAAAGCACTGAACCTCCTTGCCTCGGTGTCACAGATCACTGATGACTTAGTGCGCCTCATTCCCCTAAGCCCGCCTTTACACACAGGTCCTGTGGCTCAGAAAGACAGTATCTCTGCATCGTGAAAGTACTGAGAAGTGCAGGCAAGGCTGAAATGCAGAAACAGTGAGTGTAGGCAACAAGTTCCAGAAGAGCAGCTGTGAAGAAATGCGAACCCGCACAGTATTGTTAACAATGTCCAAGAACCAAGACAGGCTCTTTGTTTATTCAATTTTAAGACAGAGGACACCTGACTGTGTTTATAGGGTAAGAGGATGGAGACAGTGAAGAGAGTGAGGTTGAATAAATAGGGAGGAAATGTTTAAAAGAAGGAATAATGAAGCAAAAGCCTGGTGGGAAGAGGGTAGTTTGTGGTACAGAACTCAGGTGGAGCAATGAACCATGGATGTCAGAGGGACATCACCTCTTCTGAGATGGATGGGAAAGGGCTGAAGGGGGAGGTGCACAAACACAGCTTGTAGGTAGAAGTGGGGGGGGGGCACCTGACAGCAGGGGTAAAGTCATCTGCTAACTGAGAGCAGAGGAGGCTACTGGGGGCTTAAGAAGGGAAGTGGGGATTCTTAGTGGCTCCTGAGGAAGTGGGAGCATTATCTAGGGGTTGAGAAGCTTTGCAGAGCAGAGCGGAAGGCAGGGAAAGAGTGGTAACTTCCATCCAAAGGTGCGTGGGACTTCTAACGTCACTCGGCAGTCCAGGTTTGGGGATGGGGATCTAGGCTGGCTGAGATAACTCAGAGCCGGAGGTTCCAGGAAGGTGTGCAGAGGGATGAGGAGTTGAAGATGCTGGTTAGAAGGATCTGGACTGGGGGAGGAAGAAGTAGAGCCAGAGGAGGGTGGATGACAGTGAGAAAAGCAGAAGGCAAAAAACCAGATGTCATGAAGGAGTTGAAGAGTCAAATGCCTGAGGGAGGATGTTGGGGTCAGAGGCTGAGACCCTGGGGATCTAAGGCCTTAGAAGTAGAGTTCTGGGAGATGACAGTCCCCAGGGTGGCCTCCAAGGCGCTTAGCTAGAGAGGAGTATAATACAAGACTAACAGTCTATCCACAGCTTGCTATTTGGGTAGGGAAACCAGGGCCTTTGCCAGGATCCCATTTGGTGATGGAGGGGGACACAGTGGCCTACCCCTTATCCTTCTTTTCTGACCATAATTCAAACTCAACATTTCTATCATTAAAGTTATCCCAAAGGTCCTACGAAAGAAGCTGGCAGTAGACACAGCTGCCACAGGTGCTGTGTTCTCAAATCATCTCTGTCGCGGGAAGCTGACCCCAGGCTTCATCCGACTCTCTTTTCTGAAAGAGGCACTGACAAAGATTCTTTGCTTGTCCAAACTTTACTCAGTTTCCTGAATCTTCTCCTAGGCCTATCTGTGCACTTCCTTGTAAAATCCAGTTTTAGCAAGAACTGTTAAAGTCAGTTAACCAGGACCCTGGATGTCACATGGGGTTCCACCCCTGCCCCATCCCCCAGGGGTCTGCTCACCCTGGCCTGTCTTCAGCAAGAATCCCGTTAGGTCAGTGGAGCCAGAATCTCTCTACTCCTGACGTTTCTTCTCAGCAATTTTCTATCCACTGACTTCCACTCCACTCCTTGACTGTACATTCCCACTTGCCCACGCCGAATTCAGAATTAAACCCAGATCTATTCCAGGGTCTCTTATCTCCCACTGTGGTAGTCCTGAATATAAATATAAATAAATATATATATTCATTTTATAACTACTTTACTGACCAGCTTTGTTTTTAATTTGATAGCACTGAGAAGTTTTAAGGAACATTCCTGATTTTGATCTTGAGAGTTTCAGGGTGTGTATTGAAGAATCATAGCATCTCCTAATAATTCCTTAACTATTCCCTGCAAATTTATCAAAACTCTTTTTAATCCATTTGTGTTTTCAGCACGTACGACACCCCAGGGGCAACGAGTTCCATAAATGTACCACTGTCTCTATAAGGTAATCTTTTCTTTTACTTGTCCTGAACTTGACCCTTTCAACCTTCCAAAGATACTCTGTAATTTAACTTTTTGGATTTACACACTTTATAATTTTAGGGACAATCTTCCCCAGCCTTCACCCGTGTAGAGTTGAGCTTCCATTCATTTGTCTGTTCACACCCAGTCCCACTGCCGGCACATGCCCTTCCTGACAGTGCTGTTAGTCAGACAGTGATGCCTCCTGATTCACCTTATAGCTTTCAAAGCGCTCATAACACATCTTATTTGGGCCCCACTGAAATCCCAATAGTTAGGAAGAACATTCTTCCCATTGCAGAGATGAAAAAGAGGTTGACTTGCCCAAGGACATACTTGATTTATGATTCCAAATTCGAGGCTTTCTCCATACCCCAAGCACAACAGCACTGCAGTTAGGAGAGTGGCTTTTCAGGTTCTAGCTCAAAGCTCCACCCTGTCACTTTCTATGAACTTAGACAACTTATTCAATTTCTTTAAGTCTGAGTAACTTCATCAATAAGACCAGAATGGATGTTTTTATCCTGAATGTCTCTTATGTGGATTGAATGAGAATATATCTATAAGTGCTCAGAACAAAATTCCTAATCCTCTTCCAGAATTATAAGAGACCCTGACATTCATAACTTACAAGTATAGTTTGAAAAATTCTTCCATGATTGCATTACTTAATACTTTGCCAGGCTTAAGCTCATCGGTATGTTTTCTTTCTGCTCACATGTCACTGAAATAGCTCAACAACAGCAGAATACACATTATTTTCAAGTGTACATAGAACATTTACCAAGATAGACTGTATTCTAACCAAATTTCAATAAATTTAAAAGGATTAGCATCCTACAAAGCTTGTGCTCTTCTGACTGCAGTGAAATTAATGAGAAATAACAGACATATATCTGGAAAACCCCATATTTTGAAACCAACACATTTCTGAATAAGCCATAGGGTCCATTGATCAAAGAAGAAATTAAAGGGGAAGTTAGAAACTAGAAAGTGTTTTAAGCTAAATGAAAATGAAAGCACAACACATAAAACTTAGCAAAATTATTGCTAAAAATGATTGCAAAAATATTGCTAAATCAATATTTAGAAGGAACTATATATGCTAATAATATAAGCTAATATGCATATATCAGAAGAAAGATCTTGAACAAATGATCTAAAATTCCATATGAAGAAGCTAGAAGAAAGGGATTGTCTTATCTTATAATAAAGATAAGAGCAGAAATAAGTGAAATTAAAAAAGAAAAACCATAGAGAAAAATCAATAAAACAGAGCTTGATTCCTTAACAAAATCAATAAAATTAATAAATGTCTACCTTGATTGACTTAAAAAATTATAACAAAAATTAAGAATATCAGGAATCCAGGAGGTATCGTTGCTGCAGGTCTTAAAGGCAATGAATGAACAAAAGGAAGATAATTTGAACACATTTATGCCAATATATTTGACAACTCTGATGAAATGGACAAATTGCTTGAAGAACACTAACCACCAAAACTCACTCAAGAAGAAATAGAGAACATGAAAATCCTTATATATACATGCTAAAGAGACAAAGTCTAGTGTTATGAACCTTCCATCACAGAAACAAACAAAGACCTCAAGGCCCAGATGGATTTACTGCTGATTCTATGAAACATTTAAGTCAGAAATAATATAAATTCTAAAGAAAATTTTCAAGACAATTTAAGAGAAGGTAAAGGGACCATTTTTCAATTCAGTCTATAAGATCAGCATTATTCTAATAGGAAAACTAGAAGGAAAGATTACAAAATTACAAACCAATCTCATGAACATAGATGTAACACCCATAACAAAAGTTTAACAAACCAAATCTAAGAATACATAAAAAAAAGATAATATATCATGAAAAATGGGGCTTATTCCAGAAATGCAAGTTGGTCTAAAATTCAAAAATCAATGCAATAACCATATTAACAGAATAAAAAAGAAAAACCAGATAATCATTTCAAAGCAAAAAAAAAAAAAAAAAAAAAAGAAGATGCTATATCCATTTATGATTTACAACAACTACTGCCAGTACATGAGGAACAGAAAGTAACTCCCTCCACTTGATAAAGGCCATTTCTGGGAAAACTAACCGCTAACATCTTACTTAATGGTGAACAACAGAATGCTTTCTCCTAAGATTAGGAGCAAGGTGTGCATGTTTGCTTTAAGCACTCCTATTCAAATTGTACTAGAGGTTACAATAAAGAAAAAAAAATAATTAAAAGGCATCCAGATAGGAAACTGTTTATTTTAAGATGACATGATCATTTATTTAGAAGGTGCTAAAGAAATTTTTTTAAGTCACAAGAACTAATAAATGAGTTTACAATATCACTGAAATACATGAAACACTTATGTATAAATCTTTACATATTATAAAATATGTGTAATATCTGTACTACAAGAATACAAAAAACTACAAAACACTGATAGAAAAAAATCAAAGGATCTAAATAAATGATGAAATGGTAATACCATGTTCATGGATTAAAAAAACTCAGTATCATTAAGATGTTAATTCACTCCAAACTGATCTATAGGTTCACTGTAATTCTAATCAAAAGCTATCTCAGCAAAACTCTTCCTGTGGAAATCTACAGGTTTATTAAAAAATTTTCATGAAAAGCTGAAGGAACCAGAATAGCCAAAGCAATTAAAAAAGAAAAAATTTGGATGGGGCATCTGGGTGGCGTAGTTAAACATCCAACTCTTGGTTTTAGTTCAGGTCATGTTCTCACAGTTCATGAATTCAAGTGCTGCACCAGGCTCTGTGCTATCTGTGCTTGGGATTTTCTGTGTTCCTCTCTATCTTACCTTCTCTCCCCCCTCAAAAATAAATAAACAAAAAAAGAATAAACTTTGATACTCACATCACCCAATTTCAAGACTTTCTATAAAGCTTCAATAATCAATACAATATGGTATTGATGCAAGAATAGACATATAATAAACCAATGGAATAGATAAACCATAAATAGACCCACACATTTACCTCAATTGATACTTGTCAAAGGTGCAGAGCCAATTCAATGTTTTCAATAAATGGTACTGGACCAAACAGATGATCATATGGAAAAAAATAAAGTTAAATACATACCTGTAACGTATACAAAACAATTCAAAATTGTTAAGATATAAATACAACACCTAAAACCATAAAACTTTCAGAAGAAAATCTTTGCTAACTTTCGTTTCCTTAAAGCATCACTAAAAAGCATGATTTGCCTATGATTTGCCTAGGAAAGTATTGGTAAATTGGGCTTCATCAAAATCAAGAACTTTTGCTTTTGACACTGTCAGGAAAATGAAAATATGTCAAAATTTGGAGAAAATATTTGTAAATCACATATTTGATTAAGGTCCTGAAGCCACATACATAAAGAACCTTAAAAAGTTAATAAACACAATTTTAAAGTTGGGCAAATATTTACACAGATGTTTCACCAACAAAGAAATACAGGGCACATTAAAAGATGTTCAACATTAGAGAAATGTTTATTAAAACCTCAATGTGGAGGGGAAGAGTCAAGATGGCAGAACAGCATGGAAGTCTTTTTTCTGGCTCCTGTACATGAAATACAGCCAAATCAACACTAAACCATCCTACACACCTAGAAAACTGATTTGAGGATTAACACAACAATCTATACAACCTGAACCATAGAACTCAGCAGGTACATGGTGCAGAGAGGTGAACTGGGGAAGAGAAAAGCTGTGAAAGGCAAGGAGCTGTTTCTGCTTGCAGAGAGATGACTGAGACGGTAGGTGGGCGGGGGTGGGGGGGTAGAGTATGGGAAAAGCACCCCCCACAAAAGCAGCTGGAGAGAAAGTAGAAACGTGGAAAACTGCCTCAGAGACTGAACTAAAAAGGGAGAAAGGAGAAAGGAGAGGGTTTAAATTACATTAAGACTCTATAAACAGGGGGAACACAGAGTCTGCAACTCCACAGCTTGATACCTGTTGGTGCTGTGGTGGGAAGGGCAAATACCCAGAAGCAGTGTGGGTCCAGGAGGTCTTCGGGCCATGTGTGATTTCCCATAATCCCAAAAATGCTGCTACTACACAATCACATGAACTTTTTCTGGGGTGGGCTGGCACCCAGCTACAAGTCTCTGGACATCGGCAGCAGCGCGGTACCGCCAACGTACCTGGGTTGCCATTGCTTGGTGAGACTCTTCCCCAGATGATCTGAGCTGGTCAAAGCCACAGTCCCTCAGAAGTGAGGGGTCAGGAAACACAGCCACATCTAAGATAGAAGTCAGGAGGGAGGTGTCGCCTGGCAATGTGATGGTGTGGTCACAGATAGTATAAGGGTAGGGAGCGGATGTAAACTGGAGAAAAAGAATGGGTGTATGATTGCTGATCGGGAAGAAGACAGTTCCGATACTAGGAGTGGGTAGCTGGGTGATGTCATTTTCACCCCTCCTGCTCATGCGCATACAACCTACAAGCGCCACAAAAATCCACCCCAGTAAGCTACGCAGCACCATCTGGTGGAGAATGGAGTCATTATGCTAAGCCCCGCCCAACTGGGCCAACCTCGCTCTTTAGGAACATCACAAATCTATCTGCCTGCTTAGTTTTATGGACTACAAGGTGCTTCATGGTTTGACTTCAAGGGGAAACCAATGTAATTTCAATCGTATTTTAGTCTGTTTGCTGATACATCTATCCAATATTATTTTTTTCTTTCTTCTTCATTTTTCTTTTACTTGAATACCGAAAAAATAATTTTTATTTTCAATTTTTATTAAAATTATTTTTCTACTAAATTTTTTACCTTTAAAAAACTTTTCAAATTCTAGTTTACTTCTGTAATTTCAAGTTATTCTATTTCATCATATTCATTTTCTCAAATTTTCAAACTTTTTCCGCTCTTTTTTTCTCTAATCAATCAAGCTCCTTTCAATAACCAGACAAAAACACAACGAGGATCTAGCATCACTTATTTGACTTGTGTGTGTATGTTCTTTTCAAGTTTTTAATTAAAATTGTTTTTACATTATTAATTCCTTTCCTTCCTTAAAAATGATGAAACAAAGGAATTCACCACAAAAGAAAGAGCAGGAAGAAATGACAGCCATGGACCTAACCAACATAGACACAAGAAGATGTCTGAACCATAATTTAGAACCACGATAATAATAATACTAGCTGGGGTCAAAAAAAGATTAGAATCCCTCTCTGTGGAGATTAAAGAAGTAAAACCTAGTCAGGATGAAATACAAAATGCTATAACTGAGCTGTAATCTCCAATGGATGCCATGATGACAAGCATGGATAAGGCAAAGCAGTGGATTGGTGATATAGAGGACAAACCTATGGAGAGTAATGAAGCAGGAAAAAAAAGAGGGAGACTAAGGCAAAGAGCACAATTTAAGAATTAGAGAACTCAGTGACTCATTAAAAATGAGTAACATCAGAATCATACGGGTCCCAGAAGACAAAGAAGAGAAAAGGGGATAGAAGGGTTATGTGACCAAATCATAGTGGGAAACTTTCCTAACCAAGGAAAAGACACAGACATCAAAATCCAGGAAGCAGAGACTCCCACAAGATTCAACAAAAACCAATGATCAACAAGTCATATCATAGTCAAATTCACAAAATATTCAGGGAAGGAAAGAATCATGAAAGTAGCAAGGGGAAAAAGTCCTTAACCTACAACAAAAGACACCTCAGGTTCACAGCAGATATATCCAGAGAAACTTGACAGGCCAGAAAGGAGTGTGTCAGGACATATTCAATGTGCTGAATCAAAAAATAATGCAGCCAAGAACTCTTTATCCAGCAAGGCTGTCATTCAAAACAGAAAGAGAGATTAAAAGTTTCCCAGACAAAAATTAAAGAAGTTTGTGACCACTAAACCAACCCTGCAAGAAATTTTAAGGGGACTCTCTGAGGAGAAAAAAGAAAGAAAGAAAAAAAAAAGACCAAAAGCAACAAAGACTAGAAAGGACCAGAGAACACCACCAGACACTCCAACTCTACAAGAAACATAATGGCAATAAACTCCTATCTTTCAGTACTCACTCTAAATGTCAATGGACTAAATGCTCCAATCAAAGACACAGGGTAACAGAATGAATAAAGAAACAAGATCCATCTATATGCTGTTTACAAGAGACCCACTTTAGACCTAAAGACACCTAAAGATTCAAAGTAAGGGGATGGAGAACCATTTATCATGCTAATGGTCACCCAAAGAAAGCTGGAGTAGCCATACTTCTATCAGACAATCTGGACTTTAAAATAAAGACTGTAATAAGAAATAAAGAAGGGCATGACATCATAATGAAGGGGTCTATCCACCAAGAAGACATAACAATTGTGAACATTTATGCTCCAAATGTGAGAACACACGCAAATATATAAATCAATTAACCACAAACGTAAAGAAACCCATTGATAATAATACCATAATAGTAGGGGACTTCAACACCCCACTTACAGCAATGGGCAGATCATCAAATCAGAAAAGCAACAAGGAAACAATGGCTTTGAGTGACACACTGGACCAGATGGACTTAACAGATATATTTAGGACATTGCATCCTAAATCAGCAGAATACACATTCTTCTCCAGTGCCCATGGAACGTTCTCAAGAATAGATCACATACTAGGACACAAATCAGCTCTCAACGAGCATGAAAAGATCGAGATCATGCCGTGCATATTTTCAGACCACGATGCTATGAAACTTGAAATCAACCACAAGAAAAAATTTGGAAAGGTAACAAATACTTGGAAACCAAAGGACATCCTATAAAGAATGAATGGGCTAACCAAGAAGTTAGAGAGGAAATTAAAAAGTACATGGAAGCCAATGAAAATTATAACACCACAGCCCAAAACCTCTGGGACACAACAAAGGCAGTCATGAGAGGAAAGTATAGAGCAATCTGGGCCTTCCTAAAGAAGGAAGAAAGGTCTCAGATACATAACCTAACCTTACATCTCAAAGAGCTGGAAAAAGAACAGTAAATAAAACCCCAAACCAGCAGAAGACAGGAAATAATAAAGATTAAAGCAGAAATCAATGCTATCGAAACCAAAACCACAGTGGAACAGATCAATGAAACCAGAATCTGGTTCCTTGAAAGAATGAACAAAATTGATAAACCACTAGCCAATTCAATCAAAAAGTAAAAGAAAAGGACCCAAATAAATAAAATCAAGAATGAAAGAGGAGAGAGCACAACCAACATGGCAGAAATACAAACAATAATAAGAGAATATTATGAGCAATTATACGCCAATAAAATGGGCAATCTGGAAGAAATGAACAAATTCCTAGAAACATATAACCTACCAAACTGAAACAGGAAAAAATAGAAAATTTGAACAGACCCCTAACCAATAAAGAAATGGAATTAGTAATCAGAAATCTCCCAAAAAATAAGAGTCCAGAGCCATATGGTTTTCCAGGGGAATTCTACCAAAAATTTAAGGGAGAGTTAACACCTATTCTCTTGAAGCTGTTCCAAAAAAACAGAAATTGAAGGAAAACTTCCAAACTCTTTCTATGAAGCCAGCATTTCCCTAATGAACATGGATGTAAAAATCCTCAACAAGATATTAGCCAACCAAAGTCAACAATATATTAAAAAAATTACTCACTACAACTATTTGGGATTTATACCTGGGAAGCAGGGCTGGTTCAATATCTGCTAAACAACCAATGTGTTTCATCACATCAATAATAGAAAGGACAAGCACCACATGATCCTCTCAATAGATGCAGAGAAAGCATTTGACAAAATACAGCATCCTTTCTTGATAAAAACCCTTAAGAATGTAGGGATAGAAGGATCATACCTCAAGATCATAAAAGCCACATATGAAATACCCAACACTAATAGCATCCTCAATGGGGAAAACTGAGAGCTTTCCCCCTAAGGTCAGGAAGAAGACAGGGATGTCCACTCTCACCACTGTTATTCAACATAGTACTGGAAGTCTTAGCCTCAGCAATCAGACAATACAAAGAAATAAAAGGCATTCAAATTAGCCAGAAGGAGGTCAAACTTCCACTCTTTGCAGATTACATGATTCTCTATATGGAAAACCTGAAAGATTCCACCAAAAAACTGCTAGGACTGATCCATGACTCAGCAAAGTGGCAGGTATATAATCAATGCACAGAAAGCTGCTGCATTCCTATACACAAACAAAGAAGCAATAGAAAAAGAAGTCAAGGAATCTATCCCATTTACAATTGCACCAAAACCTATAAAATACCTAGGAATAAATCTAACCAAATAGGTGAAAAATCTATACATTGAAAACTATAGAAAGCTTATGAAAGAAATTGAAGAAGACACACACACACACACACACACACACACACCCACAAATGGAAAAATATTCCATGCTCCTGGATAGGAAGAAAAAATATTATTAAAATGTCAATACTATCCAAAGCAATCTACATATTCAATGCAATACATATTAAAATAACACCAGCATTCTTTACAGAGCTAGAACAAATAAATCCTAAAATTTGTATGGAACCATAAAAGACTCCGAATAGCCAAAGCAATCTTGAAAAAGAAAACCAAAGCATGAAGCATCACAATCCCAGACTTCAACCTGTATTACAAAGCTGTACTTATCCAGACAGGATGGTACTGGCACAAGAACAGACACTCAGGTCAAGCGAAAAGAATAGAGAACCTAGAAATGGACCCACAAACCTATGGCAAACTCATCTTTGACAAAGCAGGAAAGAATATTCAATGGAAAAAAGACAGTCTTTTCAGCAAGTGGCACTGGGAAAACTGGACAGTGACATGCAGAAAAATGAACCTGGATCACTTTCTTATACCATGCATAAAAATAAACTCAAAATGGAAGAAAGACCTAAATGTAAGACAGGAAGCCATCAAAATCCTCAAGGAGAAAGCAGGCAAGAACCTCTTTGACTTGGCTGCAGCAACTTCTTACTCAACATGTCTCTGGAGTCAAGGGAAACAAAAGCAAAAATGAACTATAGGGACCTCATCAAAACAGAAAGCTTCTGCACAGCAAAGGAAACAATCAGCAAAACTAAAAGGCAACCGATGGAATGGGAGAAGATACTTGCAAGTGACATATCAGATAAAGGGTTAGTATCTAAAATCTATAAAGATTTATCAAACTCAACACCCAAAAAACAAATAATCCAGTGAAGAAATGGGCTAACAACATGAACAGACACTTCTCCAAAGAAGACATCCAGATGGCCAACAGACACCTGAATCTGTGCTCAACATCACTCATCATCAGGGAAATACAAAGCAAAACCACAATGAAATACCCCCTCACACCCATCAGAATGGCTAACATTAACAACTGAGTTGGTGAGGATGCAGAGAAAGGGTTTGTTTGTTTGTTTGTTGTTTGCATTACTGGTGGGAATGTAAACTGGTGCAGCCACTCTGGAAAACAGTATGGAGGTTTCTTAAAAAATTAAAAATAGAACTACCCTATGACCCAGCAATTATACTACTAGGTTATTTATCCAAGGGATACAGGTATACTGTTTCAAAGGCACACATGCACCCCAATGTTTATAGTAGCATTATCAACAATAGCCAAAGTATGGAAAGAGCCCAAATGTCCATCGATTAATGAATGGATAAAGAAGTGATGTGTGTGTGTGTAATGGAGTATTATTCAGCAATCAAAAACAATGAAATCTTGCCATTTGCAACTATGTGGATGGAACTAGAGGGTATCATGCTAAGCGAAATTAGTCAGAGAAAGACAAATATCTTTGTAGTATTACTACAGCATAATGTAACTGTTCTGACTGATACAACCACTATGCTGCACTCCCCCAGTAGCTTCCTTTTGCAAGACCTGAGGGTCTGTGTAAGAGTTTCAGGTTCAGTTTCAGTTTCAGACTCAAAAGATTAGACTCCACTTGCTAGGTGACTGGGACTCCCACATAGCTGGACATCCTGGATTTAATCTATGAAAGAACTATGAGAGGTGGTGGCCCAGTTGCAAAACTTTAGACTTTGTGACTTGGCTCCCTTCTGGCTCTGCCCAGGAGCCATTTTCCTTGGTTTTGAGAAGCTAAGTCTCTCACTGGCAATCTCTCCAAAGGCTGGGCCCTTTGGGCACCAAGAGTATCCAAAGCCTTCCTGTTTGGAATCTAGTGTCCTGGCTGCCTCTTGCACTCTCAGGCTATGTTTTCCTGTGCAGGTTACAATGTTCTGTGGAAAATGTGAAGCAGAAATTGTTGTGATAAGCCCGGAGCTGAGGGGCCTCTGGGGAGCAGCCCTGGTGAGCTGGGTCACCTCATTTCGTGAGGGCCAGCCCTCAGGGAGGCTCCACCAGCTTAATTAAAGCCAGCAGGGGCCTGTTTGAAGCAAGAGGAGCCAAAGAGTGAGGGCAGCAAAGAGCAGGCTAAACCAAACCTACCTCCTCCTGCTAGAGCCCAACCTGGGGAGTCCCAGAGGCTGGAGCCCAGTCAAAACCAAAGCACAGGATGAATGGCACCAGGGGCCAGCAGACAGGGCCTGGGCAGGAAGGCAAGGTGACCGACCAGTGGGGAAATTACAGCTCTTCTTTGGGGAACTAGTTCCTAGGGCAGGATCAGCAGTGTAGCCAACTGGGGTGTAGGGGTCAAGGAACACAGAAATTCCCAAACAACTGTGTTCATCAAAGGTATAGGGAAACATTTTAAAGCCAGACATTGCTACTTTACCTTCTTTTGGAAAGTCTGTTCATGTGTCCCAGCCCAGAGAATGCTCCTCCTCCTCCAGACGGTCTCATTTTCTGCACTGTTCATTCACCCTTGCATGGGTACGTGTGGGGGCAGCAGGGGCTCCAGCTTCCATCCCCGGGTGTCCTTAACCATGGCGGCCCCGGCCCCATCTACAGACCTGGAAGAAGCTTCCTCTGGTTTCCGAGGTTAGAAGCCCCAGACCGTGCTTTGGGTTGGAGAGAAAATGACATCTTTTCCTTCCATAGCCATGAGCTCTGGGAATGCCTTTGGGAAGACTTGATTTCTAGACCAGAAGAGGTGATGAAGGGGTTGACAACAGGCCTGAGTATGATTCCGTACATTTGTACCTCAGTTTAGAGTTTACAAAATCTTTCCACATATCTTGTCTTATTTCTCCCAATTAACTATGAGATCGTAAGAGCAGGAGTTCTTATTCCCGTGTTACAGATAGAGGCCCAAGCAAAACTAGACGCCTCCCTAGTCACAGGGATAGACTCAGGAGCCTTTTCTACTGCTTCAAGTTTTTAAATTTTTGTCCCAACATTGGTAAAAGATTTCTCCTGCAAAACAACAAAGTTGTTTAAAATAGCCACAAAATATTTTAAGATCAATACTCTGATTTTTCTGTTGCGGAAAGAAATGAAATGAAAATGGTTTGTCCAAGTTCATGCTGAATAAGGGTCCAAGGTGGGGCCAGACCCATTCTTCCTGCTTCCAGGCCAGTTTTCTTTTTTACGCAAAATATAGTCCTGGGCCAGAACCGAAAAGCAGGTCCTTACTCCCGGGTAACACCAGGCATTACTGTTCTTTCTCGTCAGGGTCCAGGTAGAATCTGAGAATTGAGGGCAGGAAGGAAATTGGGTTCTAGTCCAAGGAACGGGGTTTTACATTTCACCAACGAGGGCACCAAGCCCAGGCAGACGTGACTTTTCCCATATCACACAGTAAGAGGCAGAAACTGGATGAACCCAGGAGTTCCCAGGTCTTCGGGGAAGGGCTCTTCCATCGCACAGCGGAGGCGCCCGTTTCCCAGCTCCTTGAACTGCCGGGCCAGGTCTCCTTCCCCTTTTAGGCCCTGACTTCCCACTTCCGGAATTTCCTCTTTCCTCCCTCACAGCCAATCACCTCCTCCCTTGGCCTGGGACAGCCCGCCCCTCAGAACGAGGCCTCTCTCCAACCGGCTCAGCTCTTACAAAAGCACATCTCCCCCCTCCAGCTCCGCCCTAGCTCTAAGTTCCAGGCAACTCCGTTAAGACTCCCTGTGCCCACGAGGAAAAGCGTCACAATCTAGTACAGCGTGGAAATGGTGGAGGTGATGGAGGGAGATATCCTTCTGTGCGGTTCCCTGATCCCGGAAAACTTTTCATGACTTACTTCTTCCTTGAGAGCCCTTAATGGCCCCACACTGCGGCACAGGGCTGAGAAAACAGCCTCCATGGGGGAGCTCCAGCTCAACCGTTAAGGAGCGGTGCTGGTGGGTCCATGCTCTTCTCCCGCCTCAGACTTGCATGACTCCCAACCCCACCCACCCTGTTTCTAAGGGGCTCATGCAGTTCTGCGTTCCCAACACATAGACACATCACCTGCAACAGTGCTTTGCACACAGCACCAGATAGTTGCTTAATATTCCAGATAGTTGCTTAATATTTATTGTATATTATTCTATTATCACTACTATGTTTTACTATAATATTTATGTTCTATTTATATGATTATATATTTACATATTATATATGTATTGACATATATACTATATAAAATAATACTATCATCTATATAATACATGATACATGACATATAATACATTATAATATATAACTTAAAATATTCTTATAATTGATTAGTTAATAATTACTGTATCCCCATATACTTGTCCAGGACCAAACCCCAAGGGAGACAGAAGGCTCCTGAGCCATGTAGTTCATGAGTTAGAAGGAAGAGAACCAAATCCCAAATATATTTCCCCAAATGCTTTTCTTCTGAGTTTCCAATATCTTTAAAGACTCCTTAGACCCTGTTCTCATTAGTTTCCATCTCTTAAATTCCTAGTTTTCTGAGCTTGAAATGTACTAACTTCACTGACACTCCTGACGTGCTGTAAAATTACTTAATGGTTATCAACAGGATGCTGCGTCCTGGCCAAAGCAAACAGCCGCCTGGTCTGATGGTCCAGGGTGAGCTGGAAGCATGCAATCTGTCAGTTCTGTGAGCGTTCTAGGTGTGGAAAATGCCCATGAGCATCTCAGGGCCAGGAGGCTGGATCGGTGGTTGGCTTCCACCTCTCATGCCCCCCTTCCATGAGCCTCATTTGACTCACCTGCAGCAGGGCTGAGTGAAGGAGGGGGAATAATGATCTCTCGTGGCAGGGCTGTGAGAAATAATTAGGGAAACATGGCAAAGTGTTTGAATGAACAAATTCATCTGAAAAACCATTTGAATGGGTCTCTGGGGAACAACAAACAGACTTTTACAAGTTCACAGTTACTTAGCTAGGATCAGGTGATGATATTTTATTTCAGGAAAAAGAAAACACCATGTGCTAGCAGAAGTTGCTCATGCTTGGGCTGAGAGACGGACATGTGGGAGGAGGGGGGTGAGGGCTGCCCTGGTTCGGACCCAGTCCTGGGAGGAGCCTTCACCCTTTCCGGTCACGGGCTGGCGGCGTCCCCACCAACACCCTGCATCCTGCCATCTCCCTGCCCAGATGTTTGGCTTCTCCTGACATCCCTGCCGTGGCACGCTTTCAGCTTCATGTCTTCTTCCTGCGTTTTCATTTTCTCTGCTTGTAGAATATTATCAAATGAAAATGTTCCATTAAAATTCAATACTTAGTTTTGACATATGGTGGGAGCTGGCCAAAAATGTTTATCTTCTTTACCTCTCCATTTTCCAGACTATTCATCAAGAATGAGAGGCCCGTATGTCTTATTTGACACATATCTTATTTTTTCCTTTTTTCTTTCCTCTCCTTTTTTCTTTCTTTCTTTCTTTCCTTTTTTCTTACTATATTTTAATCTTTCTTTCTTTCTTCCTCTCCCTCTCTCCCTCCCTTCCATCCTTCCTTTCTTCTTTCCTTCCTCCCTCCCTTCCTTCTCTCTCTCTCTCTCTCTGTCTCTCTCAATCTCTCTCTCTCTCTCTCAATCTCTCTCTCTCTCTCTCTCTCTCTCTCTCTCTCTCTCTCAGTGATTTCCAAGATTCCTAGCTCTGAGGAGAAGGGAGCTCAGTGTGTAACTACAGAGATGGCATAAGCCGTTTGCGGATCCTAAAAGCCCAGAGGGAAATAGTGACAATGCTTTATCCCCAAAGTCATAGAAACTACCCTGTTCTAGCCCCAGAAAGGCATACTTTCATGCCTCTGTGAAACCAAAGGGGCCTTCTGGGCCTCAGTTCCCTTGTCAAGTACCTGCCAGCTGCAAGAGTCCGGGAGGATGTGGATGGGCGGGTCTGTGTCCATCAGCCTCGCTCGTGCTGTGGCCCTGCTCCTCCTCCTCGGAGGTCCATTTAAGAGGGAATTAGCTGAAGGTGGGAGACCTGATGTGGGGCCGGCTGGGCAGTCACAGCTGTATTATCTTGGCCCATCATGTGACTCCTCTGGGCCTCAGTTCATCCCTGCATAAGTAGGAGAGGCTTGGACTAACTCCGTGGATTTCAAAATCTTACTTCTTAAATATTTTCGGCAGTGGCATCCTTTTCTCACAATCTTTCACAGGAACCTCATGACAGGAAACATATAAAGGTGGGGCCACCCTGCTTGAAGGTGGGTGGGAGGGCTTCTCGCTGGTTCCAGCGCCCAGGCTGGGGACAAGGGCGGAAATGCTGCTCTGGACCTGTCCAACTCCCGAAGTCTGTGATGCAGGTGCCGTAGCCTGTGACTCCAGATTGAGGATGTAGGGAAGGAGTAAGGCACCAGAGCACCATCTTTTTGCCCTGTCATCCCAGCATCCCTGCCTGCCTTCTCTAGAGCAACTAGGGAAAAGTAGGATCCTCTGTTTCCGGCATGGCGTTATGTAAGAGTGACCAGCCAGCACCCCCAGCCCAGCCCCCCCCCCAGCCTGCCGTCGCTGCCTTCCTCGGCCTCCCAGTTTCTGAGGCCCTGCAGATGTGAAGGCTGACCTGGGACCTGGGAGAAGTCCTGGGGGTGCGGCAGAACCGGTGACCTCACAAGGGAGGAGATCAAAGGAGGCTGAGCTCATCTGACCCAGGCTGCAGAGTCAGGGCCGGGGACAGCTGTGAGAACAGAGGGAGGGCACCGAGTGCTCCAGGCGGGAGGAAGGAGACTCCCGCTCCTCCTCTGACTTCCAGGTGGTACCTGCTTTCCCGCAGCACAGGCATTTTTGTGGCAGGCCATCGGAGCGTGGGGGCGCGGGGGCTGCTTGAATTCCTGGGTTGTTTTGTCTCTTTTCACGCATTCCTCGTCCTGTGCTTCTCTCCCACCTCCTCAGTCTGTATAGGAATTTTTGGTTATTCAACACACCCTCTTTCCTGTCAGACCATATTTCATTTCTCACATTCCACCCTGGGGCCTAGGTTAGCAGAGCCTGGCTGCCCTGGTTAACCTAGGTGAGATATTAAAGTCCACCCGCCCCGGGAGGCACCCATAGCCATCCCCCGAGCTGTGGGTTCTCTCTGGTGAAACAGAGGTGATAACAGTTCTCATGGCATTGTTCAATTAAAAATTCCTGAAATGCTTCCAGCATCAGCCAGCCAGCAAGGAGGGTGATAGAGAACAAATGGTGACAAGGAGAGAAAGAGAGAGGGAGAGAAGGGGATGGGATGGGGGAGGGGAACGACCATGTGAGGGGCCAGGAGTCAGCACGGGAGAGCCTGGGAGACCAGGAGCCAGGAGACCCAGGGCCAGAAAGAGGAGCTGCCAGAAGAAAGATGGGGAAGGGGGCAGATCAAGCTGCTGAAGTAGACCGGGAGGCCCGAGAGAAAGCAGAACCTGCACGTGGAAAAACCGAAACAGCCAAAAGATAAAGCGCTTTGGCTCCAAGTCAAAAACTGTTAACATAAGTGAGCTGGCACCTACTTGGCATTCGATAGCCAGGTTTGTATATTGTCCCTATTTATTCTTCCTTCATTATTCTTTGTCGTAGCCTTCATTCTAGTCACCAGAGGGCCGGCCCATCCCCAAAATGTACCCGAAGCCAAAGGGAAAGGAGTAACGGAGGTCTAAACCTTGTAGGAAAGGAGGACACTTTTATCACAAAGGCTTTTGTGGGCTTTCAAGAAATCACAGAGAACGAAGCTCAGCCATGGCCTCCCAGGCAGGTACTTGGCAAATCCATTTTGTTGAAACCGATGTGGTCACCCATCCTGTCGGGGAGGGAGGTCCACAGGCAAAGATAAACAGGAGAGAGACAGGGAAGGGCCATTATGTAACATTCCCAAACACACCACTCCACAGAGCATGCGGAGGAGGAAATGAGAACCAGTCATTTCAAAGGCAAAAAACAAACGAAAACCCCCACAGGCACCCACTTCCACACAAAGCTGTGCAGGGGAGGGAAGTCCCTGGGTCAGCAGGACCGCCACCCCCAGGAGGCTGCTTGTGGAGCTGTCTTGAGGAAAGAGCCACATAAATGGTTTCCTCCAAAGAGTGTGGGATCCTCCTCCGGTGTCCCCCCACCCAGGCCACCGTGTCACTCACAACCCAGGCTGTTCCTGTCAGAAACCCCAGCATGGTCTACCCGGCCTCCTCCTCACTCACCTTCCTCAGCATGTTCTGGAAGCACTTCCTCCCTCTGGCTCCTCTGTAATTGCCTGGCTCAGGCACCACCCCCTCTCACCTGGGGTATCCTCTGGTAGTAGTTTCCTGATGGCCTCCCAGCAGCCTCTAATGCTCCCGCTAATCCATTGCCGGCCCCATAGCCAGAGGATCTAAAAATTTGTAACTCTCAGGCGCCTGGGTGGCTCAGTCGGTTTAGCATCTGAATCTTGATCTCAGCTCAGGTCATGACCTCACAGTTTCATGAGTCCCAGTCCCGCCTCGGGCACTGCTCTGACAGCATAGAGGTTGCTTGAGATTCTCCCTCTTTCTCTGCCCCTCCTGCATTTGCATTCTCTCTTTCTCTCTCAAACTAAATAAACAAACTTAAAAAAATAATGTAACTCTATGGCATTTCACCATTGCGAGCCTGCCCGCGGTTTCTCATTGTCCTCAAATCAAGTCCTACGGAGTGAGCCAGGCCCACCAGGCTGCTGGGTGTGGCCCCTGCTTCAGCCCCACCTTGCAGCGCTCCCGCCCTGTGCTACTGGGTGCCAGGCCTCCTTCCCATCCTATCAACACCCCAAATTCCTTTCTGCCGTGTGGCTTTAGCCTCTGACACTGGCATGTCAGGGTGTGTCCTTTCTGTGGCACCAGATTCACCCTCAGAACCTGCTGAGGAAAGAGAAACCTCGAAGGAGTGGGGCCATGTGATCTCCAGGGCTTGCAGGGTTCCCTGTGGTCTTTGCACAAGACGCTACCAGGCAATTGGGGGTTCTTGGGATACCTCCACTAGCTTCCATGCCTCCTTACCTCCGACATCACATCTGTTGCCACTGACGGACCGCATGCTAACTCCAGATTAGTTATAAGCCATTGTTTTCCTGAAGGTTTAAGAGAGCATCCTCGGGGCGCCTGGGTGGCTCAGTCGGTTAAGCCTCCGACTTCGGCTCAGGTCAGATCTCACGTTCGTGGGTTCGAGCCCCGCGTCGGGCTCTGTGCTGACAGCTCAGAGCCTGGAGCCTGCTTCCGGTTCTGTGTCTCCCTCTCTCTCTGACCCTCCCCCTCTCATGCTCTGTCTCTCTCTGTATCAAAAATAAATTAAAACATTAAAAAATATTTAAAAAAAAAAAGAGAGCATCCTCAACCCATACCCGGTGGGAGCGGGGAAGTTCTGACTTAGGCTACCTTGTCCCTTGGGCTGGAGCAAGGCTTCAGTGTAGAGCCTCACACTAGTCTTTGAGTAGATCCTACCCCTACTCCACCCTCGGTATCTCGTCTAGCACCTTTATTCCTACTTCGGGGCTCCTTGAATGCCCCACATCCAGAGCTGTTGTGAATATTTACGTCACCCCCAAATTCCCGTGTTGAAATCCTAATCTCTAATGTGATTGCAGTAGGAGGTGGGGCTTGGGGGTGATTCGCTCTAGATGCGGTCATGAGGGTTGGGTCCTCATAAGAAGACTAGTGCTCTTATACGAAGAGGAAAAGACACTGGAGCTTCCTCCCCACGTTCACACACTGAGGGCAGGCATGTGAGGCCACGGTGAGAAGGCAGCTGTCTGTAACCTAGGAAGAGGGCCCTCACCAGACACTGAATCACTGAATTTGCCAGCACCTTGATTTTGGACTTCTAGCCTCCAGAACTGTGAGCAATAAATGTCTGCTCTATAAGACACTCACAGTGGCCCAGGCTGATGGAGACAACAACCCAGTCCGCATTCCTCAGGATTTTCACACTCTCCACAGGAAGTCAGAGCCCCATCCTGTCCACCATGCCCCTGGCTCCCCGCTGGCAGATGCTAAGGGGCCCTTCCTCTTCCCAGGCCTCTCCCTGCTCAGGGGAACAGTGACAGTGACCACTTCATTTACATTTTGGTCTTTTTCCATGGGGGACGTTCATCACTGGCTTCTCCCTGAATCACCAAGAGCATGTGCCACTGTGCCAAATGAGTATTTTTTCCAAGGATGCCACAGTATGGTTTATGATGAAAACCTATTTTTTTCTATTTACCTGGCTTTGATTTTGTGAAATAGCTCTGGTCTTTTTATGTTGTGTGCACATTGCTTTCTCCCTGAACTGTGTTCATTACAAAGAGTTCCTCGCTTTGGCCCCCACTCCAGCATTAGCTTCTCTGCCCTCATTTGGGATGGTGGGCACTGTCTTCCTATCATTTCTCTGTGATGCCCCCAGTTTATCTCTGGAAAGTAAGGGAGGGTCCATTTCAGTTCTCCACGGGCATGGTTTACCTTCAGACGAGAATAGTCCTTCTTCCCCAGTTCCTTTATCCAACGGGCTTCTGTTTGTCTCCTACATCTCAGCTCAAAATTCTCCAGGGAGTTCATTCATTCATTCATTCCTTTCTCTATACTATTTCCTGGGCTGGATATTGGAAATATAATAATGAGCCAAGACAAGCATGTCCCTTGTGGGGCTCACTATCTTATAGGAGCAGCCAGTCAAGTTGGTGGACAGAGGAGTGCACCTGTGGTGAGTTCCAGGAATGCATTACTTGGGAACTGGACCCACTTAAGGAGCTCGGGGAAGCTGTATTAGACAGCAGGAGAGACATGGGCATTCAGGCAGAGGAGCAGCCCATGGAAAGTTCATTTGTCAGGAGGCACTGCACGTATCAGACCCTGAACGAGGGCTGAGGTGGCTGGGCCAGAGAGTGCGGCTGTGTCCAGGACGAGTCTGGGGGGGGGAGGGCAGGGCAGAAGATGCAAGGCTTTGTGGAATATGCTCTGGAGGTCGTTTTGATTCTAAGAGCAAAGGGACACTGAGGTTGTATGTGTGGGATGGGGGTGGGATTAGAAGGTAGAGGAGTAGAGGGGAGGCACGGGGGTGGCATCATCAGGTTTTCCTTTCAGCCTGTCACTGTGGCTGCCTGTGTAGAGTGTACAGCAGGGGCTGTGGGGTGGCGGGGGGGTAGATTTGGTTGGAGGGACTACAGTGGTGCCTAGAAAAGGTGATGATTCTGCTGGAGACCTGGGCAGGGGAGGTGGAGATACATCGGGAACAAAATCAAGAGGATCTGGTAAGGGATTGGTAGGGGGAGTGTGGGGCTTGAGGATGACTCCCAGGCTGTTGGCTCCCACTCTGAGGGTGGGGGTGCTCTCAGATGGGGAGGACCACACCAGGACCTGGTGTGGGAGGCCAGATCATAAGTGCTTCCTGTACAAACCCACCCGGCACTTAGCACTGTTGTAATTAATCATTATCTGGGTAGTGATGTGTTCATTGTATGAATTTTCTGCAAATTATTATCTCCATGAGTGTGGGACTTGAACTGTCTTATTCACCAGGAAATCCACAAGGCCTGACTTGCTGGCATTCAGCAAATGTTTGCTGAATAAATTAGTGACCATCTGCCTCATTCTATCTGCCTATGGGAAATCATCGTTTGAAACATTCACCATTTCTGTAGCCTCCATGCATCCCAAACAGAATTTGTTACTAACTTCACATGCTGGAGTTGAAAAGCACTGGGCTTTGAGTCAAAAGATCTGGGTTGGAGTCCCCCTAGTTATATGCTGTGCTAGCAAAGGTCTACAGACAAGTCAGAAATATTCAAAAACATGTTCCCTCTTGGGTAGAGCAACCCGGAAGCCAGGTCAGTCAGAATATAAACACGGTGAACCAAGAAGCAATGATTATTATTCTGAAGGTGTTAGCTCTAACACGCTCTGCAAGGGCTAATTTTATTTTATTTTATTTCATCTTTTATTACTTTTTAATGGTGGGATCCTAGAGGAACCTGAAAATAGATCAGGGATCTCCAAGAAGGGACTAAATTTTCCCTCAGTAGTGAGGCTTCCCCAGAAGGAATTTCTCTAGGAGACATTTCCCCAAGAGACATTTACCTCTCCTCATTCTTTCTTTGGGAAGAAGTTGGATGTCAGAGGGTTCAGGGTGTGAGCGCTGAGTCATGGGGGGAGGGGCAGCCTCAGGAGTTCTGGTTGGAGACCCAATCTGCCCTATGACTAAGGACACGCAACCCCTGCCCCAGCAGGGCCTGAGTTTCTGCACACAGAGAATGAAGACCTTGCACTAATTTAATGCTCATTCCCAGGGTGAAACTGTATTTGAGGGTGTTGTTGCCAAAGCAGAAGAGATGGTAGTTTACAAGATCAAAGTCAAGGTGGGATGAGGCTGTTGACCTGAGACATTAGGAGGCACGTATTCAAGTCTCCAGTTGCCTGTTAGCTCATCCAGAAGATGCCCCCTGAACCCCCAGTGTAAAGTAGGTCCCCCATTATTTCCTGTCATAGTGCCCTACTTTAGGAATAAACCATAAACATTACACAATTTTAAATTAGGTATTATTTGTCTGATTATGTTTTAAACATGTCTCTTATGTTTTAAACAGGGTATAAGTTTTATGAAATGCCTGCTCTATATGAACAGAATTTAGCACAGGGCCTGCCAGGCACGGATTAAGTGGAGGTCTGTTGGGTAGATGGATGGATGGATGGATGGATGGATGGATGGATGGATGTGTGAGGGAGTGAGCGAGCATGGAAACTGTTCCCAAGCATCAGCATGCCCTATTGCGCTGGGACATCTGCCTTCCACTTCTTGATGCACTTACTTCCCCAATAACTACTCCCCGTCCCTGAGGGAGAAAGACTCAGAGTTCCTCAGCTTGCTTCCAGGACTTGGCAATCAGACCCTTTTTACTGAATATGTGGCTGCTGTCCTGACAGTCTTTGCTTTTATCATTAGAGGGTTAGAACTTAGGCCAATCCTAAGGATTATTTCAGGGGGGCCAGCCGGCACCCAGTTTGTTGTTTGCTGGAAGTTTGTCAAGACCTCCAAGACTGTGGTTCTGACAGTGACAGCAGCATTATTTGTGTCCTTGTGTGTCAGGCCTGTGCCGAGCATTGCCGTCCACTCTTCCAAGCCACCCTGTGATGCAGATGCCATTCTTACCTTCGTTTCCCAAATGTGGGTGCTAAGGCACAGAGGGGAACTTGCCCAGGGTCATGCAGAGAGCAATGGGTTGGGCTAAATTTGGATCCAGGCAGTCTCCATATAGACACCAAGCCCTCATCCATGGAAATAGATTTCTTCTTGTCCTAAAAGTGTGTTCCTTTCAGTAGAGTTCAGCTCCAGCTGTGAGATTGCTATTCAGAGTTCATATTGGGTCTCTAAGTAATGCCCGATTGCACAGCAAGCGAATGTGGAGAGGGCCGCTGTGTCCCGGGGAGAGGAAATATTTTGATTTTTGAGCGTCAATGGTGCATACAAGCTCTGCAGATTGTCCTCCAGGGGCGGCAGGCTGTGCTTTCAGGAAAGGCTCAAGTGTCCGCTCTGGATGCAATCGGGCCAGGGAGGAGGGGCAGGTGCCCAGCCCCCGAATGCCTGGTTTGGGCCCGGGCAGCGGTGCTCCCCATACCGTGGCTTCTCTGACAGAAGGCCTGATGCTGAAGGTGCTGCAGCTGCCATCATCTCTTTCTCATTGTATGTATTTCAATTTTAAACAACAAGGATATAAAAAGAGCAAACTTAGGAATTAAATTCAAAAGTGTGCCAAACAGCAGACCATGGCACGCAGAGGATGGATGGGTATTTCATACAGCACCATCTTAAAGTAACAGAAACACTCAAATTAGTGCTTTTAACCCTTTAAAAAAATTTCTTGGATTAAGATCAAATCTTAAACAGGCCTGGAACCAATATGCTGTTGTTTCTTCTGTTTGTATCAATCTTACAGCTGTTGCTTTGCTAGGATTAATTTGTCTCTGAGGGGTTTCAACACTATCCTCCCTGGTGTATTTTCAGAGCCCATAATGTCATGTAATCGGGACCATGTTATTTTTGTCTGAATCTCTAGGAGTGATGTAAGAGGAAAAAGGAAACTAGCTAACTCCCAACCATTTGACCAAAGGTTAAATTAGTCTTGGCCTTTCCCCAGCTGGAAGGAACAGTGCTCAGTCAAACATTTATTCCACCCAGCAGAATGGAAGTCCTCTTCCTTTCTCCCTGCATTGTTTTCCTTAGGTATCCTTCTCCCATTGTGCCCCTAAGTAACACAGCAACGTTCTCAGGCCCCTCCTCCCCCCCACCAACTTCACGTTGTGCGTTATGGATTGTCAGCACTGGGGCAAACTGGGTTAGAAAAGTCAGACAAGGTGGAAACAGACCCTGATGTCGGAACTGGAAACAAGCTTTTCCTTAAGAAAGGCGTCAGGCCATTAGGTGCCACCGTTTGCCCCTTGGCCTCGCCACTTGTGCACACACCTGGTTTTGCCAGGATCTCGGAAACACCCTGATGACTCTGATTGCAGCTCCTTCTGAAGTTGCCACGCAGGGCAGGTCGAACACCCACCCAAGCCCAGTAGTCAGTCCTCTTGGAAGACACGTAGACATGTTGACTTTCATTCCATCAACCCTACTCTTCCTGCAGTTACAGGAAGCTCTCTTGGGGCCTGAGGCTGGGTCCTGAAAAACTAACATCTCTCCATTGACACTCTCTGTTTTGTGCTTGGAGTCACTTCCGGGCAGGAGTTGTGGCTACTGAGTAAAATGCTAGGCCCAGAGAAATAGTCCTGTTTCTTTTTGGCATTTTTCTGTAGTTGGCAAGCAGAAATCCATCAGAGGCAGACTTCAGCTTTCTGAAAAAGTGTCTTCTCTTCCAGGAGTAGGGACTCTGTGGTTGAGGAGAGCTGAGGTAGAGGGTCTCTGGAGCTAGAAGAACCATAAAGCAACAGCTAACGCTTATTAGGGCTTCACCAGGTCTGGGCCAAGCACTTTCTGTGCATTGCTTCCTGGAGCCTGTGCAGTGATCCCAGGAGGCAGGTCCTTTTGTGGTCCTCATCTTCAGAGAAGGAAACTGAGACTTAGAGCTTGTGTCATGGGTCTAAACATCACAGAGGCAGTAGGCACCAGTCTGGGATTGCTGGGACAGCCTTCCTAGCCTGCTCCACACAGTTGCCCCAAGAGTGGGTTGTGCACTGAGCCTTAGTTTCTTTCTCCCTGAAACGGGACAGTAACGTTTGTCTTTCCTCCAAGGGCGGTTTTAAGACTGGAGTGAGGCATGCAAATGTTTTTGCCTTTATTTTTATGGCTGAGAAACGATGAGCACCAGGGACCCACTGCCTCACAAGCTTCTGTTTGGGTCTGAGCTCTTGTAATTTGCAGGATAGTTTTTGGTGATAGGGGCCCATGTGATGGTGGTGGTGATATTTCAATTCTTAATGGATGAGTGTAAAAAAGTAGGAACAAGAAAACAGGAAAGGGATCTAAGAAAACAAGGACCCCATCGTGGCCAGGAGAGAGAAGACAAGATGTTTAAGAATCGACCCTTGATCAGTTATTTTCCCTCTTACCTTTTCGCTTGAAGTCCATTTGGTCATCCACATCCAATCAAATTCTGTCAAGTGCATTCCCCAAACAGCTCTTAGATCTGTTTCTGTCACTGTCTTCATTCTGGTGACCATCACCACTCACCTGGACTTTTCTTAGCTTTCAACCTGCTCTCCACACCTGTAATCTTATTTTCGTCCTCCATTCTGCCATGAGAAATCTTACCCTTCAAGGACCACACCATCCCTTTGAAAAAGAAAATCTAAATTCTAAACATGAGTCCCCACCTTTAATACCCTTATGACCCAGACCCTGGTAGGACCTGCAGACTCAGGCAAAGGGCACTTCTTAGTTCTGTATTCCAGCCACACTGGACCACTGGTCACTGCCCAGGCATGGCATTTCCTCTATGCTTTTAAGATTCATAAAGTGGGAAGGATGTGCTTCCCTTCCTTATCCAGCAACCTCCTATGCACCCTGCAAGTTCCAACTCATGACTTGTCCTTCTGTGTATTCTGACTGCACTGTACTTGGAGTGTCCAATTGTACTGTAATCGTTTAACTCTATCATTCTTCCTGAGGGTTTCTTAGCTGTGGGAGCTATCTATCAGTCTCTATCAATCCCCTGTCTTGGAGATAGAAGGTACTTGGGAGAAGAACCTTTAAGACGGGGGTTGGGTTTGTGCACGATGGTTGGTTCTTCCTCTTCTCTTAACTCAGTTCACTGGCTGTGCTTTCCTATAAATTTTCGTGAGTTTTCCAGCAACTGTAGAGATTGCATTCATGCCTCATGATGTGGTATGGCTATTTCTGATTCTTCCTGAGTTGGGGAAGTGGGTGGTATGTAAAGTATTTTAACACATGCAAGCAAAAAATGTTTTTTCACAATGTGATGTTTATGTACAAACAAACACTTTCATTGAACTCTCAAGAGTCTTGGAAAAGAGTTTGGTTCAGCGCAAGATTTGAACAAAATCTCTGCCAGCAAATGAATTCAGGGAAATGAACCCCACACCTCCCGTATTCTGCTCTTCTCATTGGTTTAACAAGAAGGAACGGAATGTCATTGACAAGACTGTGTTATCCCAAGGAGTGAGATTCAGAGCTATGTGTTCCATCAAAAAGAAATAATATAAACTCTGCAAGCTGAGGCATATTCTGTTATCTTTTTCATGAAAACCTATTCCAGTTCAGTGGGTTAGCCACAGCTATTTTGGGGATACACTGTAATAAGTGTACAGCCAGAAAGCCAAAATGTCATAGACATTTTAATTGTTCTAGTTGATATTCATATATATATCTATACATATATATAGATACATGTATATCTATACGTATCTATACATATACAATATATAATCATCATATATAATCATCAAAAAATAGACATAGATTAAACTACTAATTTTTCCTCTGATTACAAATGCAAATTAAGTTGTGTGTGGCTAAAAGCAACAGTGACAGCTTGAGCCAAGTTAAAATGAATGACTTCCCCCAAAAGTTGCTCGCTAGAAATATCTCTTGGGCTTGTCCAGAATTCTAGACAATACCAATTTATTTTCTGGGAAGTTACTATACTACAAATAGTTATCTGGTTCAGTGAATCCCAAACCAGAAACCCAGGATTAGTTTAGGGTAGACGATGTATGAATCTCGAAAGGAGATTTTTCAAAAATTCCAGGAACCCATCCAGCTCCATACTGATTTGATGCGTCTGGGGAGAGCCTGGAAAACTGTATTTCACAAAGCCCTGACTGATTTTGATGCAAAGTTGGGTCTGGGGTCCACTCTCACCCCATCTTTTACCTTGCACAGGTAAAACTTAAGGTCACACCTTCGTAATTCTTTAAGTGGCAGCTCTGTCAAAGGACCTAGAACGTGTGTGGCAATGCCCTGCACGCTGAGGTTCCATGGTGAGAGCCACCGCCTTAACGAGAATGAGTTTGCCAATCAGAGATCTGGAGTCTGGTGTTCGTGGTTCAGTCAACAGCCTCTTCATATGTAAGTGATTTGTCACAGATTACTCTGGACTTATTCTGTTGTGCAACAGAACTGCAATGGCCTAAGTAAAACCACGCCTCAGCAGCCTCTGCTCTCACGAATCCTTAAGTTTTTCTCAGATCAGGGTGGGGAGAATCGAGGCTTTCAAGCTAGACTCTTCTCTTCATCTGGTACAGATCTAGCCCATGCGTCTAAATGCAAGGGCTTATTCTACGAGGTCAGCAGAAACCAGAGACCTCAGCCCATTTTCCAAGCTACAGGTTAGAGCCTGACTGATCGGAAGCTCCCCAGGGGTGAATGAGGTTACGTACAGTTACCATAGAACACCCAGTAAGGGCTGGACCCTCTTATACTGAAAGCTGGATGAAGCAGAAACAAAGCAAGTTTTTGGAGTATGGCTCATGTCCAAGGCAACAGGTGACCCCTGGACATCAAATCATTTCCTCCAATATGAGTCATTAAGCATTTTAGAAGTCCTTCTTTGTCATTGGATATGTATAACAGATTTTAAAGAACATTTAAAATATTTAAATTATCCACACAATGGGAAGAAAAAACAGTCTAAAAAAATCATTCCGACTGTATATATGCTATTTCCATTTAGGCAGAGAAAGTAATTTAATTTTGGAAAAAGATAGCTTAATCTTGATCTTCATCTTTCTTGTAGCGATAAGTTGGAATGGGTAGACAGAGATTTGTATTTTTGCTTAATGTTATTTATATTTGAGAGAGAAGAGAGCGTGAATGCGGGGGGGGGGGGGCAGAGAATTGGAAGTAGGCTCCAGGCTCTGAGCTGTCAGCCTCACTCAGGGCTCAAACTCATGACCTGAGCTGAAGTCAGATGCTTAACCGACTGTGCCACCCAGGTGCCCCAATTACTACTTTTTAATAGTCCCTTGATTTCTTATTATGACATGCATTTCTCCAGAGGAGACTTACTGTAGTAGTAGAGATCATTTCAAAACTTCAACAAGCTTCACCCTTAACCCAGATATTTAGTATATCTAGACCTGTTTAGAGACAAATCTGAGAAGCATTGTTCTTCAAGGTGACATGAACCTTAGCAAGGCCCTTATCCAGTCTGAACCCCCAGTGGCTGTGTCTTGTCTCACACCACAGGTGCCAGTCGCCATGCTGGCTCTGAAAACTGGGATCATGATAACGCACTCATTGCGTGGCCCTTCCTTTTCAACCGTAAACGGTTAAGCCTGGAGTGACAGCTTAAGACCCTTCTAGAAAAGGAAACAATTGTACTGTTTACCTGTGTTTCCTTATTGCTGATGATTAACTCCGTCATTGTATAGTCTAGTTTCAGGGTCTCCCATTTCTTCCCAGTCTCGAGAAATCAGCAATTTTTAAAAGAAGCCCTTTTCCTGTACCCTGTTTAAGGCAAAAAAAGTATCTGAATGGCCAGCACATGCTCCATCCTTCTCTTTGGTAGCTGTCGAGAACAGCGCCTAGGAGGATTCACTGCCTCTATCTGGTCACCACCGTGTTCTCCACCTGTGGACTCCTGCCCAGAGCAGCTGTCATGAAGTGTAGGCAGTCACCATCTTTCTTGTTTCCTTCTCCCTTCCTTCCTACTCTCTCCCTCTTTCTTGCTGATGGTTTGCTGCCCCCGCCCCCACACCGCCGTGCCAGATACCGGAAGCCTAGTATTGAGTGAATCCCACACCACGCGTGGGAGCTGGAGGCCTTCCTCACACTTCTCCCCACTTCACCTCATACTGGGGACACGGGCAGTATAGCCTGCCACTAACGGGTAGCCTTGGCATCTGAATCTCCTTTCACTGCTAATTTGGTATGTGTTCTGCTAACAGCGCAGTTCCTATTATTTAAGGAACTGAGTTTCTCTCAGTGGCTGCCTGAGTACAGTTTTCCTCAAGGCCGTGGTTCCATATTCTTTCCCTTTTTCCTTATTAGCAGTCGCTCTGATGGGCAGACATTATCCTGGCATCGGGGTCCAAGCCGTGACAACAACCCCATCCCCGAAAGGAATTCACTTCACACACAAGCTTTCAAATGATGAGTTCTTGTTGGTGGCACTCACTGGTTATTATTACAAATGTATCTGAGTTCTTCTTTACGGTGGAGAGTTTCAAAAACCTTTTTGCATACAGTCATTCCCTGACACCCACTGGCCTCCTCGACAAGCCCTGAGTTAGGGGAGAGACGTTGAAAGTAAACCCTGTGTACCAGTGAGTGTGCTTAACCGCCGCTGGAGACACTCAGACGCTGCAGAAGGAAGGCATGGCCAACCACACTCTCCTGACTGCATTTAAAGTTGTTTTTAATGTTTGTTTATTTTGAGACAGAGAGAACATGACTGGGGGAGGGGCAGAGGGACAGGGAGAGGGAGACACAGAATCCGAAGCAAGCTCCGGGCTCTGAGCTGTCAGCATAGAATCATGAGATAATGACCTGAGCCAGTTGGGTGCCCAACTCACTGAGCCACCCAGCATCCCCCCCCAAATGCATTTAAAAGACGGTAGATCTGTACCAGAAACACAAAAATGCTCAGATACTATTGTGAGAATCTGGTCACCCAGAGTCCTCCAGGTGACAGTGGGCATGTGAGAGCCCGCTGGGCCGACAGGCCAGGGCTCCATCTGTCACCTTCAGGGCCGCATCCTGGGCTGGGGTGCCTCCCGGGTGGGCTCCTGGGGGACAAACAGGCATTCCATTTGCATTTCTTTGTTGCACTGTTTGCATTTTTCACTTTAGCGCCTGTCTACCCAAAGGTACAAGTTCATTAAAAATGTTCTCCAGCCTGCACGGTACTCCTTCCCAGGAGACAGGGTTTCCCTTTGCCCACAGGACTCTCCTCCTGGGCCCCGTCCTCAGCTCAGAAAAGCCCAGGCAGCTTTTTTTCTTCCAGACAACAGAACTTTCCACTCAGAAGCTTCTCCTTTGTTTTCTGAGCCCCTTCTCCTTCTTCTCATTTAAATCAGTAGTTCATGTCTCCCTGGACATGCCTACCGCACTCTGATAAGCCTCCCGTGATTAACTCTGTGGATTAGAGTTAAGCTCTCGGCTCTATTCACATAAAGTCTCAGATGGACAGTGGGACTGACCAGATACACAGCCAACACATCTCTGCATTTGGAAGCTCCACATCTTTGTTTCCAAAGGCTTCTATCTGGAGGCAATAAGCACTAACTCTCATAGAGAGCAGTATTTTCTTCTAAGTCCACTCCAGATATTTCTGGACCCATCTACAGATGACACCCTGTGAAGGGGAGCCCCTCACATAGTTCACCCTGTGTTTGGATAAGTTTTTGAAACTTTTCGTAAAAGGTTACTTGGTTCTCTGTATCAAGTTATATCTATTTGCCACCCCAAACCAGTATAGCGTTAAAACAGAAACCATGATCACTGTTTCATAATGATACTTTGGACCTTTAATGTATCTTGAGTGGACACATTTTTCTATAGGAATGGTAACTGGGTGGCTCGATGGGTTGAATGTCCAACTTCCACTTAGGTCATGATATTATAGTTCGTGGGTTCAAGCCCCATGTTGGGCTCTGTGCTGACAGCTCAGAGCCTGGAGCCTGCTTCTGATTCTGTGTGTTCCTTTCTCTGCCCCTCCTCCACTTGTGCTCTGTCTCTCTCTCTCCCTCTCTCTCTCTCTCTCTCAAAAATAAATAAACATTTAAAAAAAAGAATGGTAACTATTTTCTGAAACAAGCATTAGGATGCATACTCTGTCAATAAGTTAAGGTATTTGAAAATGGCTCTGCCAGAGACTATCTGACGTGCATGCAGTTACTACACAAACGTATGTTCTCAGAACCGATATTTTAACCCGTCTCTGTCCCAACTCCACAAAAACAAAAACAACATTCCAAACTTTTTCATTGTTTTGGGGGCACCTGAGTCACTCAGTTGGTTAAGTGTCTGGCTCCTGGTTTTGGCTCAGGTCATGATCTCATGGTTTTGTGAGTTCGAGCCCCACCTTGGGCTCTGCGTTACCGGCACAGAGCCTGCTTGGGATTCTCTGTCTCTCTCTCTCTGACTCTCCCCTGCTCACGCTGTCTCTGGCTCTTTCAAAATAAATAAATAAACTTAAAAAAAAAAAAAAACCTTTTTCATGGTTTTTTTAAAGTTAATTTTAAAGTTGCCATTTAGTTTAGTAGAAAGAAAGTTAAGTCCTCTCTGAAACGTTTAGGCATACTGCTTAAACTCTGAGTCGCAGCCTCCCACTCTGTAATTTGGGGCTAATGATGACACCTGCCTCACAGTCTTGGGGACCAGAGAAGATAATAAGTGAAAGTGCTCTGAAATGCAAATGTTGGTTGTGAGTGATTTATTCCCTTTGACTGGGAACAAGAAAATCACCATAATCACCATTTGCCTCTGCCCATAAGCAAAATATGCATGCCATAAGTTAAGCTTTTACTGGAGTTGTACTTTTCCTAAGGAAGCCTGGTGATATGTGTGTAAACCAAGAGACATTCAATTTTACAGGCACAGAGATGAAGCTGAGTCTGAGTGTTTTTATGCCTTGGAGAATTTGGTTTTGTATTACTAGAGCACTAAATCTTGGGAACTGTGTAAAGCTCACTGACTGTGTTGCTTGGACAAGCCATTGAATCTAGTCGTAGTTTTCTTATCTGTAGAAAGGCTTTGGGCTAAAGGTGGACCTTCCCAACTCGACTATGGGATGATTTTTGCTGACCTGTTATAGGAAGGAGGGTAATAATAGTAAAAGCTACATTACTGACCCGTTCTGCATGCCACTCCGTCAGCTCATCTATCCTCACAACTGCCCCTGGCATGTCCTACTATTATGTTTATATCGAGGATGAGGAAACAGCAGCAAGAGAGGTAATAGGACTTGGCTCAGTCTGCACAGAGAAAGCCGTGCCGCTGGGGCACACAGCCAGGCTGCGCACATTCTCAGCGAGTGGTCTTAACCACACTCGATGCTGTGATAAATTATATATATGTTACATTTGTATTCATTTAACTTGCCCATTTAAATAAATCTATGAACACATTCTTAAAAGAAATGAAAACTTTCCTGATAAAGCTTAAGTGCTATTTGACAACCACATTCCTATGCCAACTTCTCCCCCATAGGTAACCACTGATAGACATTTGGTGTGAGGCTAAGTCTTTTTCCATACATTTAACATAATACATGTGCACTATGGACATATATGGCGTGTTTGTATGTGTGTCTTAATCCACATGGCATCATGCTTCATGTATTATTCTTCAATGCTTTCTTTACTTAACATTATGTTTAAAACCATATTGTTGGGGCGCCTGGGTGGCTCAGTCGGTTAAGGCTCCGACTTCGGCTCAGGTCAGATCCCATGTTCCTGGCTTCAAGCCCCGCATCAGGCTCTGTGCTGACAGCTGGCTCAGAGCCTGGAGCCTGCTTCAGATTCTGTGTCTCCTTCTCTCTGTGCTTCTCCCCCTCTCATGCTCTGTATCAAAAATAAATAAAATATTAAAAAAAAAATAAAACCATATTGTTTTCCCTCTTCCTGGTACATGGAAAGGAGTTAGTAAGTGTGGTTTATTCTACATAGAGCTACACAAAAGTATATTTAACTAGTATTCATGGCATCACATCATTGTGATTGCACTGACATGATTACTAGTGACAATGAGGATCTTTTCATATACAGACTGAATTGGCCTTTTGTATTTATTCTTCTGTGAATTACTATTCATACCATTTGTTCGGTTTTCTATTGGCATGTCTTTTTCCTACTGATTTCTAGGAGCTCTTTATATATTCTGAATACTGATATTTTGTCACATATATTGCAAATATTGTCTCCTACTCTGCTGGATGCATATTTTTTATATCCCATCTATTAAATGCTGACTATGTTCTAGGCTTTGACATGCATTGACAATAATCTTTGTAATACTGCAAATTATGTGTTACTCTCTCCCGCAGTTTCAGAGAAGAACATGAGATGCAAAAGATAAGCATCTTGACACAAGTCACAAATAAATGGCAGCACCAGAACTTGAAGCCTGCCTATCTGAGTCCAGAGCCAGTCTTACTACCCCTGTTGACTTTGTCTATTCAAACAGTTTCATGGGGTCAAAGGCAAGGATCATTTTTTAAATATCAGGTCATTCTTAGAACACAACAAATTTAAACTTTTAAATTCAACTAGTAAGTTCCCCTTTTGGTGTGACAATATGCAAGCAGGCCCAGGAAGTATAAACACAACCACAGATGCTTTGAATGTCGAAGCCAAGTCTTATTCATTCAGCGCCACACCAGCGCCCGCTGCAGTGCCTGGCTTGGGGGGGCTCTCGATGAAATGAAAGGTTCTGACTGTAGCAGGCTGAATTGCACTCGCCTGGTGCTGCTGCCAGGAAGGGACTTGTGTTCTTTGGTGTCCCTGGGAACATGGCTCCACTGGCGCCCGCCCTGGATTCTGGGCTGGGATATGTGTCTTGACATTCCACCTTCAGGGAGCCTCCCCTTCTGTTCCGCTTGCTGCTCCTGCTGAGTTCCAGAAGAGCAGCTTGCAGCTTTCAGGGCACTGGCTGGCCTGGCACACTAGAGAAGCCTTGATCAAAATCAGCATCTTAGGGTCACAGAGCAAAGGACACGTAGAGCATGGTATTGAGTTTCTCTTCAAGAGCCTCTCTTCCAGAACATGCCCCCCCTACTTCCTCACAGGGCCCATTAGCATTTCAGAGGAGAGGAGGGTGGCCATCATTTTTATTTGCTGTCATCCACTCCTGGCCACCTTCCCCTGCTTTTCCAAATCAGTCTTCAAGGCTCTACACGCATATTCTGCTTTGCTTATATATACTTAGGATCTACCCTTGCCTGATGGACAGATGTTTTCCTCTTGAGGCTGATCCCGGGTACTCTGGGTTTTCTCATTTTGCTTATATTTGCACTTTTTTCCCCCCCTAGAAGCTACTGTGTTAGAGGGAGACTGTATGAGGCTATGTGAGATTCTGGGCTCTGGACATACCTCTGAATCCTCTGTGTGCCATGTAGCAAGTAAAATAAATGCCTGAATACGTAGTAGGCTACATAATAAAGCAGAATGTTCTCACTCTCTGGCCCCTGCCCTCCATTCCTCCTTCTAAAATCCTGTCAAATGTCACCTTCTCTATAAAATCCACCCCCCTCCAAATCCTGTCTAGCTCCTGCTCCCCCATCAAAATTGACCACTTCCCCCTCTGCCCTCGCACTGCAGCTTTTCTTCTTCCTGGTACAGTGCCTTTCTTATGACATTAGCATGAATGATTCATTTCTCTGTTTCCCACCTTCGAAGGTGGGCTTCAGAGGACCAGCTCCTCCCACCCTCCAGGTGTTCCCAGCACCTAGCACAGCACCTAGCTTGTGGGCAGGGAGCAGTCATCCTGCTGAAAGTATCAAGAAAGGACAGAAGGAAAAGGGAAGCCAGGGAAGCAGGGATTGATTCTGGGCAGAGGGAGCAGGTGCCAGAGAGCACAGGCAACAGAAGGTCAGTCGGGGCTGGTGGAGGAGACGGCGGAGGGAGGACAGTGGTAATGGAGATGTGCAGCCGGGCAGAGGTCAGCGAGTGAGGACCTGTCACCCCGACAGATGCTCCACCCCCTGGCCTGGAAGAAGAATGGACTCTGGATCCTGTGCTGCTGTTTGCGATTTCTTCTCCAACCTCAATGCCATCCACGAAACAGGACTGGCCAGGCCACTCATAGGGGTAGTGCTGGGACAGAAGTGGAGGGGTACCGGCGAGGAGGGCTGCGGAGGGCAGGGCGCCAGCACACAGCGGGGACCAGAACCCGGGTGCCTGGCCTGTGAGTCAGGGCCCTCCGGCCTCAGGGGGCTGCCCCGGGGGCTCCAGAGCAGGAACGGTGACCTCAGGACCTCAGAAGGTTCCACGCATTTGCTTGCACACAAAGCCCGCCTCCCGGCCAGCTCCAAGGCAGGCCAACTGAATTGGATGCTGAGAAACAGGAAACAACCAAGCCATGAAGTAAGCTGATCCGAGTGTTGAAAAGATAATTTGTCCAGAAACAGACCCCTGGTGAAGCTTCCCTGTGTTATTTATTAGCTAAGGGCAGGAGTCTGTGGAAATGACGGTTGCTGGGACCATTACTGGGAGATCTTTACGGCCATTACTGACTCAAGTATCAGGAACAAAGACACTTTCGTCTCTAGAATTTCCAGCTCCTTTCCTGGGAAGGTTTTACGGATCTGAAATCAGTCAGTTTTGGGAAAAACAATCCCTGTGTGTAAATTCAGGGTGCCACAAAGGGTGGGGAGAAGAGGGAAGGAGGCAGGACCCACGGTGGAGCTAGAGTCTTCTTGGGCACTGAGGAGAGGCAGGACTTACTTGTCAAGTTTCCCTCCAGGGCAGGGCCGGGTCCCCACAGTCTTCTCCCGGCACCCCGGAAGCCGTGGCTGGGAGTTGAGCCTCCAGTGCAGGAGAAGCCCTTCCTGGCCCGGCTCCATGCTCGGGGAGAAGCCAGCCCTCCCACCCACACAAGATGCACCAGAGCCTCCAGTCCCTGACAGCAGTGGCGTTGTGCAAGACAAGGACACCAGCCGATGCCACGCATAGAACTAAGAGCATGGTTTTCGCGAGCCTGTCGTTGCCCTGCTGCTCCGGGAGGCGTGATGTTTCACTGTCTCTAGGGCTCGGTTCCCTCATCTGCAGGGTAAGGAGGCTCCAGAGCAGACCCCCATCACCCAACCCGGCTTGAGACCAGCTGCACCAGGCACTTGGGCTACATGTTAATAATGTCCATGGCATCTTTGGAAAGATACCAAGAAACCAAAAAGGGGTGTGCTTCTGGAAAGACGGCTGGGGACTCCTGAGACAAGACTGGAAGGAAATCTTCCAATACACAAATATGCCTTTTTTCTTTTTTGTAATTAGCTTTTGAATTTTAAACCGAGCACATGCAAACAGCTGTTCAGTAATAACTAAAGCAATTCACATTGAAAACAGGACAAACCACATATACAGATTTCCACGCCAAACCTCAACCTCAGTCCCATTGAATCAAAATAGCCAGAGAGGAAATGGGGCAATGTTTTTAACCAATTCTCTAAAGGGACTCTGATGCCAGGTTCAAGGACCCGTGCCTCTTCTCTCCTCACCCATGACCCATATTTTACAGATAAGAAAACTAAGCTCTGAGAGGGGCAGGGATGGGGCCAAGTCACACCGTTGCTTACAGCAGAAACAGCCAGAAAACCAGATCTCCTAACCATGACACCCCCGCTCTCACCCGCTGTGGCCCCCGGCGTGTTTCCGTCTCCGCTCTACTTCTCTGCACAAAAAGACTTTCCTCGTCTCAGATCCCTTCCTTTTCAAACCCTGTTTTCTTTAAGCTGATCTGGAAAACTGAGTGATGATGTGTTTAGTGGGTACTAATGGGCTAATGTGTTCTATTAAAAGACGCTGCTTGAACCCTTCTGGAAACATTTGTAATTAATGGCTTGTTTTACTTCCGTAAAGTAATATTGGGGATTCAGTATAACAAGTTTCCAAAAATTCTATCCCAGGTGGTAGAGGAGAAAAAGCATCAGACTGAGGTCCTGGGTTGAAAGGTTTACCGTGTGGAGGTCATTTCTTTTTTTGGCTCGTTTTCTACATCTGTCAAATGAAGGTATTAGACTGAATAATCTCAAAGGTCCCCTTTAACTCTTAAAATCCCATATATAACCCTGTCTACATTTTCTTTTTCTGGCTAAATCTATACTTTCAATGATAGGCACTAGAAAATACAACTGCCCCTTTGGAAAACAGTTCCCAGTGACCAGATTTTAATGAGGGTGGGAGGGCCATATCTAGCGGGTTGGGGCATTGAGGAGCAACTCCGCACTTCAGGGTTTTTCATAGCCTTTCCATGGATGAGTCTGGATAAGTCCTCTGCCCTCACTGCTTCAGATCTGTTCACACCTTGGTATCCACACAGCAGACAGAGATACACCCACCACTGAACCTGCCCTAGTGAGTAGTTGTGTCCAACATCCCCAGGCTCTCCTTCCTGACCATGGAGAGTCTGGTGACTATGGGGACCTTCCTGTCTTCCTCAGCTGAGGACATGGTTGTGTGACTCAAACGCATGTATAAGCACATCTTCCAAAGTCTTAATGACCTTCAAAATAGGAAAGAATTTAATTGGAGGGTATGGGAACTTCTCTCCTAGAGTAGGGCTTTAAAGGTTACCAAAACATTTCTGAACAATGTGTTGAATAGACAAGACTAAAACTGTGGTTCAGTTTCCTGAAAAGAATTCCTGACAAGCTAATTTGCTACAAAGTCCTTGATATCGCTGAGGGTAAGTGGAAAAACATAAAGGACAAGTGTTTCCAATATGTATGTGGCTTTGCGCATTAGTTTATTTGTTATCTTTGAGCAGGGAAATGAAAAAAAAAAGCCAAATCAGAATCCTGGGTCTTCATGGCCCTTGGGATTGAGTGAGTTTCCAGGATGGTTTTATTTTCCCTAGGTTTTTTAAGGTTATCTATTCTTCTTGTGGGCAAGCCTTGTAACTAGTTTGGAAGAATAACAACAGTTTCTTGTGGGAATGAAACAGACAGGCAGGAGAAAGTGCTCTGGGCATTTTTCAGTTTTGTTTTCTGCGGTCCTTTAGGCTTAGCTGATTGTACCAAGGCCTCTGCTTGGGGGAGGGTTCTTGTTTTCAACCTCCCAGAGGTTGAAACCTCCCAGAGGTTGAAAACAAGAACCCTCTCCCAACCCGACTCGTCTGAAAGGCCCTAGAATTGTAGAGTCACATTTTGTAGCTCTGGAGAGAGGCGATACCTTCCCACAATATTACTACTCTACCATCAAATCAAGAGAAACTGAGCTTCAGTTTAAATTCAGTTTAAATATTCAGACAGGCAGGTAACCCCCTCCTGTTGCCCTGGGCAAAAACCCCACCAGGTTCCTTGAGCTCAGAAGTAGTGATGTAGTAATAATAACCTCAACATAGCAAACACTTGTCAGCACAAGGCAGCAAAAGCCTCCTCTAAGTTGGCATTTGCCTCCTTCACCAACTTGTCCCCACTTGCTACCTATTCATT
Source organism: Suricata suricatta (assembly GCF_006229205.1). NCBI lineage: Eukaryota > Metazoa > Chordata > Mammalia > Carnivora > Herpestidae > Suricata > Suricata suricatta. Next base: position 96,089,502 of record NC_043708.1, read on the forward strand.
TAAACAAATAGGAACACAGACCATGTCTTCTGTAGGATGCAATCTCTAGGACTCAGTGACAGGGTGTGTGGAATGGTCACAGACATGTGATTGTAATCTCCCAGCATTCACCAGAGCTCCTGGGTTCAGTCCCACGATTTAAGGCCACCAGAGTGCAGGTGTCCTCCCGCCCGGCTTCTGCACGAGCGCGCAAAGCCACGGATGTGCTAGAGCAAACCCAAGGGGCTGTGATACGTACAACCTATCTGGGACTAGAACGCTCCTGAATACAGATTCGTTTATTCATTCTTATTCATTGCTACCATTTTTTTGAGCTCTTACAGTGGACATTGGTAAGCATTTTACACACATTTCTTATTCCACTCTCCTGACAACTGTGTGAGGTAGGTAATTTTACTACCCCCACTTTCCAGGTGAGGAAACTGAGGGTTTAGATAGTTAAGTTTTCCAAAGCACACAACTAGTGAGTGAGAAGTGGAACAGTCTAGAATTTTGCTGCTTTGCCCATTGGGGAAGCTCTTTATGTTACTAGCCTGTTACTAATAGTTACTAACTCCAATTCCTGGATTCCGAGTGTGTCAGATCTGAATTTAAAAGAGTGGTCATGTGATGGATGGACACCCTGTACACACACACCGTGGTCCCCAGCCTTGTCTGACAAGCTCCTGTCCCCACCTCCCCCTGGCAAGGCACCGCATTCCTTTTAGCACACACAGTTAAGGGCTGGGAGTGGACGTGGCTGCAGGCTCCGAGAATGTCTGTGGCCATCACACCTCCCTCAGGGCCACTAGGGAGCATGAGCTCATTGTATTCACAAGTGGCATCTGGAATGTATCCAATTCTACTTGAGTTCTGTGCTGTTTATGAATGAACCTAACTTGGGAAATGGAGACTGAGATCCCCGCTGTTTCACCCACAAACGCTTCCCCTGGGTTTGCCAAGCTCGGGCAGACTAAAGAGGACTACGGGTTCTTGTTCGTTGCTACTTGGCTACCCTCATGGGAATCTTTGAAAGTTCCCCCTCGCCCAAGAGGAAGTGGGAAACGTTCTACATGATCCTTCCGTAAATTGGACTTATCTGCTTGGAATTAGAAGAGGTCTCCCCAGAGCCCTGGGATCACTGCGTTCGGGCCCAGATGGGACAGGGACTGGAAGAGCCTCTGTTCGGGGCAGCTCCGGACTGCTTGGGGTTGCAGCACTTTCCATCCTGCTCCTAACATAAAATCGGAAGCCTCCGGCACAGCTCTGAAGCAGACTGGGGAAACCACAGCACCAAACAAATTCAGCAACTTGATAATAACATCTGTTTCAGGAGAAGGAGAGAAAGGACAGGGACCCTGCTCTTGAGAAACAAACCGAAAAAGCAAGGCTCAAAGACCATGAAACCATGAAGAGGCGCTCATGCTCCAGCAGGAAGGGGGCCCAGGCTGGGCTGGTTTCAGGTTCCTCCTTGCTACACAGATAAATGGCCAAAGGAAACATTATCTAAGCAGTTTCACATCAAAGGCTGCATGGCAAGATGATCTTCCTTTTAATCTGGCCAATAACCAAGTGAGAACTAGACGATGGACGTGTTTAGGGAAGAGGGCTCATGCCGGTCCGGAGCGGACCTTCTCGTGCTCTCGCTCCCAGCCGGCTCCACTGAGGAGCAGTGGCTGTGTGTGATATTGGGGGGCACCAGCAGCCCGGCCAGAGCCTGCGGGCCTCATAATCGCCCCATGCGGTGTCTCCTGTCCGAACCATGTGTCGAATACACAGGACAGAAACCTGGGGAACTGCCAGAGGGCTCCTAGCTGCCTTGGGGGCTACACGTGTGGCCCACCCCCAGGCAAGGAGGCCTCCCCAGAGACCCGAGGAATTCTATCCTAGAGAGTAAGGGTCTGTACGGTGGCCGTAATGCTGAGGGAGAAATGAAAAATTCTGGTGTCCTACGGACTGATGAGCAAAGCAACTGGGGCACTTTGTTACTTTTTGTAGTTTAGAACTGTGTGTGCGGCACGACGCTTCAGAGCCACCGAAGAAACTGATCATTCGTGATGTCTCCTCCCCACACCGCATCGTGCGATCCCAGAGGAAGTGGAGGCCCACCGAAGTGAAGCGACTCACCCGAAGACACACACAACTTCCTGTAAAGGGACTACAAGGGAGAGGACTGATCACTTTTCTGACCCTCTCATGCAGTGCGCTTTTCCCGATGCCGCGTTGCTACTCAGCTGTCACTCTGGATTACCAACAAGAAGACGTGGGAAAGGGTGTGCGTGATCCTTCCATAAACCGGATGTATGCACCTGGCAAGGGGTTACAGTGAGACAGCAAAGCAGCTGGCCCCCTGGTATGGGTTGTCCTGTTAAACTGAAGCTTCCCAAGGGTAGGAAGCTTTGTGCCCCGGCATCCATGCCAACGCCTAGCATCATAAACATTTGTGGACGGAAGGTGATGGAGGGGAGGGGGGTGGTTTCTTAGGGTCAGAGGTCCGCAGGGTCTTCCCCGATCAGATTAACCACCACCCCTACAAAGAGTGAGAGCACCTTGTGGAAAGTGGTATTTGCCAGCCTCATTCTGGCTACACTTGCTTCCCACCACTGTTTTCTTCTTTTATCGCCCCGTTTTTAACTTACGTGATTTTGTAGTTGTTTCTATTATTCCTGGTATATTGTAAGCACTGTGATTGACTTTAAATATTTGGGGGATATTAGTCAACAGCCCCCTCCCCCCTAAAAAAAACCTTGAAAATTAATCAATAATTCTATAAATACATGTAACTGGCAAGGGGCATTTCTGTTCTGCCTCGGCTGCGGAGAACGCAGCCAGGACGGCACTAAAACTGCGAGGAGATTTTTCCCAACAGTCCTGCTGTGCCTCCTCTCTAGGCCTTCCCCAATTCAACCCACTTTTGGACACTCATTCCAAGGCCATTCTCCTCTTGACCTCAGCCAGCTAATCCAGCTCTAGCTTCCTCTAACTAAAGGTGGCATGTGTTGACTGGGAGCTCACACCCTCTCTTTCCATGGGGCTCTGGGGTGGACAAGCACGCGGAGCAGGATGGAACAGAACAGGGAGTGCAGGGCAGCGTAGACATGGGCTACAGCTCAGGAGAGACGGGCTATACCTTGGCTTCTTCTGAGCACCGCGGAGCTCTGTGAGAGGCCCCCCGGCTCCCGGCATGGAGCACGTGCATGGCAGCGGCTGCTCACCCCCTCTCTCAACTGACAGCCACCGCCAGCCTCTCCTTTGTAAATGAAGAGATAAATTCAAATCCCCTAACGTGGGGCTCCTCAAACCATCATCCTCCCAAGCTCTTGGCCGCTTGCCTTTTCTGAGCTCCCTCTCCCCTGGATTTCTGGGGTGTGCACATGACGTGGTTTCCTCCCAGTTCTCTGACCACTGCCTCCATTTCTTCTGCTCGGCTCCCTGTCCTTGACCCTGGTTTTGTTTCTACTCTTGCATTCTCAGTACACAGAACCATCGCCTTTATGGCCCTGTCACAGGTCAGTCTCCTGAGCTAGGTTCTAACCTCTTATCTCCACCTGCTTGCTGGTCTGGCTGGATATTCATTCATCACCCCCAAAATTACACACCCAAAGCAGGAAGTCATGATCTTGCCCTAAAACTCCATTCCATGTTTCAACCTCTACAGCAAAGACACCAGCATTTCCTGATCAACCAGGCTTGAAAATGTACTCATTTACTTTTTCTTCTTTCATATTCATTCACGGAGTTCTGATGACTTCCCCACTGATTTGTTTCCTTCCTTTCCACCCCATGGCCACGCCGGGATCACACCACACTCATCCCGTAGCCAGTCTGCCAAGCAGTCCGCTCCGGGCCAGCATGCTCTAACCACCGCCCGTCATTCTCCAGCCCTCAAGCCCCCAGGGCCCCATTTCTAGTACAGTACCTGGAGCTCTGGCTGAGACCCAGGGCCCGCCACAATCCGAACGACTGCCATCTCATGATCACACAGGCACACCCCTGCCTCACCTCCGTGCCTGTGCAGATTACTGCTTTTCCCAAGGATGCTGTCTTCTTGCTCCCCTGCCTACTGAAGTAACACTCCTTTCCAAGCCCAGATCAGAGCCCACGTCCTCTGTCAGCCCCTCCCGCGGTGTCCTCCTCTCCCAGACATCTTGTTTTACTGGACAGTCTAGCGTATTTACTCTTCCTGTTCTTTAATTCCTACCTTCTACTATTCTTGCCCTTTATTATCTAAAATGTCATGAAAAAGAATAAGATCATCAATACCAAGGCACTGAGAGTGTTTTGGAGGAAAAGGTATAATGGAAATCTCAGGGATTGATGGTGAAAAAGACCATAGATATATACTGCTGATGACAAGGATCGAGTGGCTCTGTGTTAGTTTCTTTAGTGACATTCGTAACGCTGTCTTCATTTGCCTTTATGTCGGTACCATAAGGGATGAGGTTTGAGAAACTTTTAAACTTTGAAGAACCATCAAATTATGTCTTATTCTGGATTCCTGTTATCTATAAGCTCTGCAATGCCAGCTCCCAGAGGACTTTTCAGTGATTACTCTATGCCCATCTGGTTCTCATTTTCTTCCTGGTGGGTGAAGGTAATGGACGTGAGGTGGAGTCACAGGGAGCCTGCATCTTAGATTTCAGAATACACCCCAGTGCCCTGGGGACTGGCTCCCAGGGCTCGGTTTGCTCCTCCGCGGGACATCTCAGCGGTCAGAGAGCAACACGACTCTCCCCGAGCTTGATCCCTTTGTGGTCAAGTCATCAGTTTTTGTTTCGTCTCACTTGACTAAGGCTCGGGTGGAGATTCCAGGCATTGGAAGGAGGGTACGTGCAGGTCTGACAAGCGGAAAGCACTCCCCAAAAGCTCAGCTCTGAGAATGGAGAGAAAATAAACCCTAGCTGGTAATACCATCACCATTCACAGCTTCCTTCTTGAAGCTGCCAAAACACCGCCTCAGGTTGTCAGCTTTTGACTTTATTTCACCACGGTGAATAAAAATAAAACCTCTGCCAAATGCCAACAGCAACGTGCGCTCTGTCGTGTAGCCATGACGGTGAGGACAAGGCCCTGGCGCTCCTTTACGTTCTAGCTTTCACAGAGGCTCTTTTTTTTAAAATGAGCATTTATTTTTGAGAGAGAAAGACACAGAAAATGGGTGAGGGGTAGAGGTGGCGGGGCGCAGACACAGAGTCTGAAGGAGGCTCCAGGTTCTGAGCTGTCAGCACAGAGCCTGACGCGGGGCTTGAACCCAGGAGCTGCAAGATCCTGACCTGAGCTGAAGTCGGCCGCTTAACCCACTGAGCCACCAAGGAGCCCCTCAGGGAGGCTCTTTTGAATGAAGTCATTTCCTAGGTTTCATACATGATTATACTTGTTTCCACACAAAAGTGTATGTATACACCAAGTTTAAATTGTGCAGAAAACAAGGGTCTTGTTTACTTTACTGTATCCTGTAAAAATACTTGCCCAGACTTCTGGTCAGTAACCAGAGAAAACAGCCCAGCTGAAAAGCCTAGCCGCTGAGAGGAGGACCCAGTGCACGCAGTATGACACAAAGATTTATAAACACAGCCAAATAACCCCAAGGAGTACACAATATAAATGCTTTATTGCTAGCACAGAGGTTTCTTTTTAAGTAAATTAAAAGAAATAAATCTTCATTTTCACATTCTATACTGGAGTTGAAAGGTAACTAGCTGGTTAATGGATATGTTCACTTGGACACAAGCTATAAGGAGAGCACGACAGTCACATGGACGAGCTCAGAGATGTGGCGTCTCTCAAGGCATGGGGCCACTGAATGCACTGCTGTCGTAAGTAACAGCAAGGAGGGATTTCTTTTAGACATCATGAATAGACAAGACTTATAAATAGAAAACTGGTATGGTTAGAAAGCAGAAACCCATTAAATACAGAAGGCTATATATGTGTTGTCCATATTCCATGTACTCTAGGCTATGTTTGGTACTTTTAAATAAATGATCTTCATCCAGGTTACAGACCAGACTGGTCTGGCAGCCAGAAATGGGGAAGGAGGGAAGGAAGGTGATGCCACCATCAACCTGGTGGATGCGCTGGAAAGTAGGAGAGGAATGTGTGGCTGAAGGGGAGGGAGAGGGGCACTGCTTCGTGCCTCCCCCTTGGGAGGCTCCTGGGGCTGGGGGGTAGACACCATGTGGCCGTGGACAGCCGCTGGGCGTGCGGCGGAGGTCTGCTGGAGCATGGCAATCGGGGCACACTGCCAGTCTGCGAGTGGACACGGAACCTACAGGCTTGGTCAAGTTTTCCAAGGTTACGGCCAATGGATTTAGGGCATGACAGGCCAGAGTAACAGCCAGAGCACTGGGAGTAGCAGTGCTGGGGCAGTGGGGGCGGGGGGACAGAAGCTGAAGAGTCCAACTGCAGAGATAGTTCACTTAAATAAGAATTGTCAGCCAGTATCGAAAATCAAATTATTTCTGCAAAGCCCCCAGCCATTACCTCTCACCAAATTCTTGAGCCTACCAAAATTCATTTTTGGGTTGATTGTTAAGATAAGCCTTGGAAAAAGATCTTATCAGTCTATCAAAACCACCCACCCCCTGCCTTATTCCAGAATCACCCACATGCCTTAAAGCCAAGCAGCCAGCTCAGAAGCTGTGAACTACATAGGATGATCGCCCATCTCCATCCTCCTGACGTCCACGAGTGTTATTTATGGATGTAAGAAAGCCAGACTGGGTCAGGAACGCCCCCACTTCTTACTTGTTGGGACATCTGCAGTGTACCAGTTCCTGGCATTTTCAGTCGGGTCTGGCTCTAACTAAAACCATTTCATGTTTTGCTTTGAAGAAGTGGATAACATGAAATGGTAATTTGGCTGCAAAACCTTGGAAAATTGTTCCCGGCCCAAACATCTGCCCCAGATGAGCTCAGCAGAGATCGCCGTGGAGGAGTGGAAGGGCTGGGTGAGGCGGGAGCCTGGAAGGAGGAAGATGAAGACAATGGAAGGACGGCCTTCCCTCGCGGAAAATGCTTTGTGACAGAAGGCTTCAGCCCGTCACCCTGGATGTCCCCGACAGCTCCTCCTCTCTCCGTTGCCCTTTCCCCAGTATTTGGTATCATTTAGGTGAGCCCTTACAGAGTGCCAGGAAAAGGTACCCACATGCTCTGCTTTTGTTAAGCACTGAATGGTCTGGCCTACATGTCATTATTTCACTTTAAATAAGGACGAGTATGAACTTTGGATTCCTGAGAGCCGGGCCCCCCAGGGAGAGCGGAGAGGGAGGGTCCTGTGGGCTGGCCTCCACCTTCCCCCTTGGCCTTCTTAGGAGTTCTTCTGAGGGATCTTTACTGTCACCGTCTTCACCTCGGAGTATTCCCGCAAGCCGAACTCCCCCCTGAAAGGCAGAAATAAGCAGCATCAGACACCGGAGGGCTGGGCGGCCCGGCCTCAGTGACGGCAAGAGCCCAAGAAGAGGAAGTTTATCGTCTGCTAAGGAGCAGGCCCTGCGTTTCCATGTGGCAATGTCTGAAGAGCGGGCAGCCCAGCTCTCTTCTGAGGAGCACAGAGAGCTGTCATGTCATGAGCACTGACCATTTCTTAACGGCAAAGGCTGATTTGTCTTCACAGTATTGCACAGGAATGGTGCAGCGCTGCCAACTGCTCGGAGAAACTGGCCTGCGGGCCGGCCTGGGCCAGCGGTCACACAGGCCCTGAACTGTGCCCTGGGCGCGCACCGTGGGCAGCAGCGGACCAGGCCCAGGTCTCTGATGCCGAATTTCTACCACACGCGGCAATGGCTGCTGGGGACGATGTGTGCTTTCCTCCTCTGAAACCTGCTCCTGCCACTGATGCATCTGTTTTCTAGCTGTTCCCCTAAAGGTCTAGTCCCCTTTAGCTGAAAGAAAAGCCTGAGATTTCCAGGCTGCGACCCCCCCTGTTTGATGTTCTAAATTCCTTAGACTTAACAAATGAAGACAAAAGGCTTAGCAGGGAATAGCATGGATCACCTGGGATGCTTAAAAACAATCCTGATGCAAGTTGCCCACATCCTCATAGTTAAGGGGAAAGCGTTAGGAATTCAAAATAACAGACAGAAAAGGAAGTGATAGTCAGCTGGTCCCCCAAGACTCTGGGTGAACATTTAAGGACTGGGAGCTGGGTCACCTGTCTCGGTGGGCACAGGAGACACAGCCCTTCCCAGCCCTCAGGTCACAGCTGGGTCTCCAACCACTGTCCTCAGGATGCCGGGGTGTGGCCAAGACTCCCTGCCACAAGGTTCCTTTTCTTTGCCTCTCTGTATTCCCTTCTCATTTCACCTCATTGTCACTGCCCTTGTCTCAATTTCATTGTAAAATCAAGCACATTTTTTTTTCTGTGAAGAAGTTGAACTTTCTTTTTTCTTCTATTCTTTTTAAAGTCACTTCTCTGTGAAGCTTCTCCTGGCTCTCTCATAGGAGCTCCTTCCTCCTCCGTGTTCACCTTGTGCCCGCCTCTACCACAGCCCTGTCACCCGGGAGGGGGCTGCCTGAGCACAGGTCCCCTCCCAGGGAGTTGTGGCTTACAGATCCTGCTTTCTGTCCCCACCCCTGCCAAGCCTAGCGTACAGCTACAACTTCAAGCTTAAAGGCGGCACTTGTGGAAGGGAGGAAAGGAGGGAGGGCTTTCCCCCCCCACCCCTTCCACAGTTCTACCAGGTTATATACTGCCTCTGCCACGAAAAAATAAAAGAACACTTAGAGATGTATTTGAAAAAGAAAGTATTAATAAGGGCTGTCTTTAAGCAACAGCCATGTATACAAGATACATTACAGTAACTGGGCTTTACAATCAAGACTTGCTGCAAAAGATTCATTCTGCTTCCTTCCAGGAATTCCCATGCCCTGCACAAGGCTCTCATTGCTTTGCCAGCAGCAACTCCCTGCACCAAGGTCACCTGGGTTGTCACGGCCACCCCCTCCCAGGACATCAGACGCAGCCAGGAGAGACAGGACATGGGTGCGGTTCTCTCATCTGCACTGGCCATCTCGCTTACAGGAATGAGAACAAATCTGGGATTGTCCCACTCAGTACAAGGTTCCCGCATTAGCTCCTTTCAGGCCCTGAGTCTTTGTGACCAGCTCAGCTCTGGCTCCTTCAGGACTTTTTCCTGCCCTTGGGCAATTCTGAAAGTGTCTCTTCATCACAGACATCATCTGCCTCCTGTTTGAAGTGAGGTTACTCCCTTCTTATTTCCTGACTTGTGCACGCACATCGGGCAGACCCTGAACCACTTTCCTCCCCCTCAGATCTCCAAGTAGGTTGTGAGAAACATAAGAAACTCTACGGAGTCAGAAGCGTGCCGGTACGGTCGCCTTCAAGTGTGGCTGCTGGCTCCTGTAATCTCTGGGTGCGTGAGGCCACACACAATGGTCGCGGACTGGAGGAGCTCCTTCCCTGAGCCTGGAACAGGCCCCTGCCGCCGAGGTCTGCATGCAGCCGCTCCGAGAATGAGGAGCGGGCTCCAATCTGCCAGAACACCTCGCCGGAGCTGGGGTCAGCAGGCAGGCAGGAATGCCAGCTCAGCTCTGCCTTTAAGTGGCTGTATGACTCCAGGTGAGCTGCTCCTACCCTCCTGGTGACCTGCCACCTTGCAGGCAGCAGTTCCTGAACACAAGGAACCGTAAGGATCACCTCCGGAGCTTGCTTCGTGGTAGATTCTTGACCATCCCCACCAAAGCTGCTGTCTCAGCAGGTCTGGGAGGAGCCCAAGAAATGATGACGCAGGTGGTTATCTGGGCCACCCTTTGAGAAACACTGTTCTAAAGTCTCTGAGTGCCCTAAAGTTTCTCCGAGCTATTTCTCACCTCATTCCGGGGTTTTTCTCTCAAATTTACTTAATACACTTAACTTCTGTGACACACAGGTTCCACAGTTAAGGAAGCTTCAACCGCCCGACAGTGCAAAGGCAGAAACATGGGCATCAGTCTCTCTGTACGGTCGCCTTCCTGGCTCCACAGTGCGTCAGGGCTCAGGCACACTTAGACGCCTGTATTCCTCCTTCTGAGCCAGACGAGGCTAGATTCCCTAACATGAACCAAACTTGGCCTGCCTACAGGTTAAGGTAAAATGTTAGATTTTGGGGTCTCTCAGCCAGGCATTTTAGAAAATCACTCCTAAAACAGAGGGATTTCTGTTTAGAACATATCCTTCCCTGCTCTTTTCCTTCCTACAGCAGCATCATTCAGAACAGGGTTGCCAGACTGCCTGCATCAGAATCATCCCAGAAGCCTGTGAACAATGCAGACCCTCAGCCCTCACCCAGAGTTACTGGAGAGCAGGTCCCCACACAGGCACAGCCAGCAAGCCCTTCTCCCAGACTGCAGGTGATGCCTGGTGCACATGCATGCTAGGCATGCACAGATGTGCACACATGTATGCTATGGTGCAAACTTGGGAAGCCCTGATTTAGAATACCCTAATAATGCTTATCTTCAAAGCCTGTGTCCTTAGTTTGTAAAATGTTGAGGCTCATACTTTCCTCCTACCTTCCCACCTCCCCCCAGTTTGTGACATGTATTTTATAGCCTGTCTCAGGGAAGCTTAAATGAGGAATAAGGGGGAAGATGGGAAGAATGAAAGGGGGGGCGGCTGGGGAGGGGTGGCTGCAGGCCAGAACCAAGGTGAGCTCAGCCCTCTCTCTGGCCAGCCCATCAGGTAACCTGTAGAGGGCAGTCCTCCACAGCTCTCCTGGGTTGGGGCGGGGGTGGGGGGTGGGGAGTGGTGGGGGAGACCTCTGGAGCTCCCAGAGCCCTCCTTGGAGTTTGTCTTGGGAAAGTGCTACTTCTCTTCTCCATGGCTCTGGCTCCTTGCCAGAGATAAATTCTACTCTCCGGAGGAAGGTAAGTGGCGTTTCTGGGACTGCAGTGAGAAGAAAGAGTAGGGGAACCAGGAGAAGGCAGGTTCTTCTATTTGAAGCCTTTGTGATCACTCTATATCATTTAAAGAAGGAAAAAAACAAACATGTTTTGGGAGCAAGTAGGGACAAAGAATCATATAATTTAGACAAGATGAAGTGAGTCTCATCAAAGAGCACTGTTTCCTAATTATTTTTTAACTGCACTGGGAAGGCCCACTCACTAGAAAACCAGTGAGACAAGTCGAGAACGGCTGCTTCTCAGTCTCCTGGGCCATGGTTCTCTGTGTGGTTCTGACGCGGCCACCGTGTCTTCTTGACTCTCTTTCCAGAGGAGGGGAAGGTTTCTAAAGGGAACAGACTAGACCTGGACAATGTCACAAGCCTGAATCCTGCCCATGCTGAGGGTACAGGGCTACCCTGGGACAGGCTCCATCAGCCAGCAATTATTTATTATATTTTATGCCCATGATTCACTCTCTTAATGATCTGTGGCAAAACACCATGAGCAGCATTCCCAGAGCCAGTGACTGCCCCAGGATTTTGTAGGCCTAAAAAGCACAAACATAGAAGCAGGACATGAAGTAGCAGGCTGAACACATCTTGAGAAGCAGAAGCAGAACGTTAAGGCCATATGCACGATAAGAAGAGATGCCCGGAATGCATGAAGACTTTATAAAAGCTGAAACAATACTAAGAGCTGATCAAAGAGGATCCAGTTTGGTTCTGGGTGCTGGCTGTAACACAAGTGGGAAGTGCTGACGGCCAGAAGCAAGGTTGGGGCAGAAGTCACCTCTCCCCAGCATTCCCAGAGATGGAGCAGAAGCTGATGAAACTAGCCCGGACTCAGGAAAAGTTCTGCCACACTTCCAAAGTAAGACGTGTGTCAAGAAAAAGAAGGACCACCTACATAACATTCATCTGCTTGACCATTAGCAATGACAGCAGCTAACGCTTCTGAAAGTCTGGATGTCTGGGATACTGAATTCTACCATTGAGTCCTCACAGCAATCTCTGGGGGTAGGTGCGATGATTACTCCTGTTTTATAGACGAGGAAACAGAGGCTTAGTGAGAGTAAGTGATTTGTCCAAGGTTGCACAGGTATGAAGTGGTGGAGCCAGGATCCATCCCTGAAGCAGTGTGATACCAGAAAGTCTACGCTTCTCAAAGCTAAGCCTGACTTACAGTGGAATGGCCGAGGGCTAGAAAAGACCAGCTCAAGTATCTGAAGCATGTAAATCCTCTGTGCTGGTCTTACGGCTTCACTGTACATTGTCCCCAACACCATACTTCTTTCTCCCCCAATGCCCCTACCCACTCTCTTCCCACTGGACCCTGCTTTGCCACCAGCCCTGCACACACACTTCCTTCTCTCCGTCCAGCCAGACGTGCTTTCCTTTCAAGGTCGATTCAAGTACTCATATGTGATCATACCTACAGGTTTTCTAGACTTCTACAGTTTCACAAGGCTCTCCCTTCATCCTTGAATTCCACTATTACCTTTTGGTCTTTTCTGGAATTCTTTGGATTCTTTCAATGTTGTAGATTTTATTTATCAAGCAAAATTTCGAGTGCCTTAATGAGTCGCATCCTCCCCCACAGGCCAAGCACAGTGCTTTGCATATACTATACGGCTCTTTAGTAGATTGATCATGGACTAGCATTTGCTCACAAAAGGATGCGTTTAATAGTGGCGGAGGGGAATAGACATGGAAGAGGTCTCTACTTCCGAATCATAGGATTTAAAAAACATGGAACCAGCTCCTTTCAAAAGAAGGGAAAGATTTTTTTTGGAGGAGAGGAGAGGGTGCATCAGCTCAGGAAGACCTTGGATATCATCCACCCTTGGAATGCTGCCCCCCAAAAATCCATTTATAGGGGCACCTGGGTGGCTTAGTTGGTTGAGTGTCCGACCTCAGATCAGGCATCATCTCAGAGTTCATGAGTTAGAGCCCCACATCAGGCTCACTTCTGTCAATACAGAGCCTGCTTCTGGGATCCTCTGTTCCCCTCCCTCTCTACCCCTCCCCTGCTCACACTCTCTCTCAAAAATAAATAAACCTTAAAAAAATCCATTTATATATGAAGGCTGCAAATAAAATCCACTTGAGTATAGGTTTCCTTTGTTACAGTCCCATTTTTCAGGTTCTTTGCTTTTCAGGAGGACTCTTCCCAGCTCTGATCAAACCCCTGAAGACCGTCTATACCTGGCCTGCCTGCTTCCTTGGCTGGATATGACGGGAGCCACTGGGAGCCTACGTTCAAACCTCACATCTGCCACTTACTGGCTGTGTGACCTGGGAAAGCTGCTTAACTACTGTAAGCCTCAGTTCCCCAACCCAACCATGCGGGATGTGACGGTAAGTGTATCATTCCCATTTCATCATTGTGAAAATCATATGAGACAATGTCAGGAAAGAAGCTAACATAAAACATATACAGAACAGGCATTTAATTAATGATATCGATCATGGTTATTGTAAAATCCTCGCAACTGGTCTTTCTCCTCTAGTCTTTGCCAGAACATCCTCTATATGGGAGAAATCTTGGCCTGAAGACCTCTGATATCTCCTTAGCTCCCATAGAACACTTAAGCCCTCTGAGACTGTGTTTCAGCCAACCTTCCCACTAGTGTCTTAAGCAAGCCCCCTCTGGTCATTTTATGTCCAAACCCTGCAGTCCCAGACTCAGAGAATCTACAGAGGCCGAGCAGGTGACATAAGCCAGTGGCGTGGGTATGTGTAAAACAACTGACAACCAACATTTAGCTCCCAGAAGCCACAGGAGTGGTGAGGAAGGAGACAGATTCCAGAACTCACAGCTGCAGTGATTTTGCCATGGGGGAATGAAAATAAGCAAGAAATCTAGATTTTATGGAAAGCCTCTTCATTTTTGAATGCCAGTTAAGGATTTGAAAATGTTGTAAGGCAAAACAAAACATTTCTGCAGGCCAGATTTGCCCTTGGGCTGGCAGGTGTGACCTTTGTTTCAAACACACCCAACTCCCGGATGCTCAGCATTTGCTGTGCCTTCATGTCTTTGTTCCGGCTACTCCCTCTGCATAGGAGTAGCCCCCCCAAAATGAAATGTTATTTGTTCTGTGAAGGCTTCTCTGACCCCATCAGGCAAAATTAATGGATTCTTTCCTCAGTACTTGCAAGATGTGTGACACACTTCTATTAATAAAACGGCCCTTATTATATGAAATAGATGGTGCATTAACTTTTCTCCACTCCCACTTAAGGCAAGGGAGCTGTGTCCTATTCAGCTCTGTAGCACGTAGTACAGTGCTTAGTTCACAGAAGTAAGTGCTCAACAAAATGTTTGTTTAACTAATAGATGAGAGTAAGAGAAATAAACAATGTTGTGACTACTCCTCTAGGCTGGTATTTGCGATCCCCATTTCTCTGTAGGCACCAGCAACTTTGGACACTTACATTTCTCTCCCATTTCCAGACATCTTGAATCCCCCAAAGGGGCTCTGGGCATTTAAGGCGTTGTAACAATTGATCCTAAGAGAAGAAAACAGTAGCATTAGTTCTGAATTCTGCTTGCTTGCACAGAAATAGTACCACTGGCATACTATTTCCTTTAAAAGTTTTATTTTTTTAATTCTCTTTTTTTTAATAAACCAAACATTTGTAATTTAAATTTGCTTTGACTTCCTGATCTGGCCAGGAAGGGGTGTATATCCATCCTCAGGGTGAGGTCTGCTTGCCTTTGGTCTTCCCCATCCTTCCCAGAGAACGTGCTTATTTTACCCGGGGTCTGGAGATTACGAGGCCCCCCAATGGCCACTGACATGGGTTATGACCAGGACAATGATGCCTGATCTTACCAAACAGTCCCGGCCTGCATTGCAGAAGACACTGTGAGGGCCTTGTTGATGTCATTCGTGAAGACAGCTGCCACAAGTCCAAAGTCTGAGTTATTGGCTCTTTCAATAACTTCATCCATAGTCTTAAACCTCAGAATCTCCTGAACGGGGCCAAAGATCTGCAACAAAATCATATGACTCAACACGGGGCTGCTCTGCCACTCCCTTACCTACTTTCTACACTGCAAAGCAAGTCTGCTCTGGTGTCATTACTTAAACTTCATTTCATGTTAGCAGCACAGAACTGTAAAATATCCCAAACTTTGAGAGAATAGGATTTTCCACGCATCTAACCTTTAAGTTTGCTCAGGACTCCAACCCCTCCACCCTGGCATCACTCGATGCTCCTGTATATACTAATGCTGCCTTCTCTGTGATTTCCAGGACCCTGCTCCAGATCTCAGAACTACTGGCCTGGACTGGTGGCTGATGTGCTCTGGGTCCCTCTTCCATATGAAGGTGAGGACGCGTGTGTGCCTTCTCTTTTCTGGTGAACAGTTTAGTAACTCACATTTGACGAAATGGACCCGTTGCGAGTGTGTTACTAAGGACAATGATGGGCTATGATGACTGTCCTCTGGGCTAATAATAATTGCAGTCATTTGGCAGGTCACCTGGCCTCCAACTAGCTTGCTTGCCTTTTGATTTAACATTTTCTTGAAAGTGGGATTTTTCACAGCCATGTTTTATCACTGTTACAGAATATATATAAAATATAAAGACCTAAAGCTAGAATATCATACTCTAGAAGCGCTCTGGAAACCATTCCAGAAAGATGTGGCTTTTGTTAGAACCCCACATTTGATACCTCCTCCTTGGCAATCCGCATGTCATCGGTGACATTGGAAAACACCGTGGGCTCGATGAAGAATCCCTTTCGGCCCAGCCCTTTGCCTCCACATTCCAGCTTGGCACCCTCTGCCACACCACTCTGGATGAGTTCCAGGATCTTGTTGTACTGTTTCTTATCAATCTACAAAAGAAAATTTCCTAATGACTCTGTGTAAAGTAAGCGTGTTCTCAAGAATCTTTCATTTGTGCTTTTTTTCAAAGCTCCATTATATCTAGTCACATCGCATGGACCTGCTCTCATTTACCCATTCTTCACCTGCAAAACACAGTGATTTTTGTGTGATTCAACCCTGCATGTTGGGAATTCCAATGAATGTACTGCATTGATGAGAGTGCCAGATCAGAACTACCAGATTGAGGCCATGTTTCCAGATGATAGAGAAACTGGCTAATTGATCAGTCATTGTTTGCAAATGGGGGAAACTGACCTCTATAACCAAATGAACAGTTCAGCAAGTTGTACTAAGAAGCTGAAAACAACAGGTGAGCTATATGGTGTTACACGTCAGATCATACAGGGATATATTTTTAATGGAACTCCTATTACACCCATAGAGGAAAGGATCAAACACAAAAAGTGAGGACTGTTCTCCTATTCCATAAAATTAGTCTTATCCCACACAAGTTGTAATTATCACTCAGTTATTATGGTAAAAAACCTAAATTCACTTGGGTTTGAATTGCTCCTCAATCATCTTTCAAATGGTCTCCGAACTTAGGTGATGTTGATTCTTATTGGGAAGACCCACACTCTAGAGATCCAGATGCAATCTGGTCCAAACAGCCTTGACAAATTCTCAGGCTCTATCTATAGTTTAAAACCAGAATTCTCTCGGGAAATAAGCCTTGATGATTGTGGAGAACCCACAGAGCCAAACACTGTGAACTGCAGGGACTTTTGTGGCCCTCTCCTCTCTCTCCTCCCCTCCCCATCCCATCACATGAAGCATTCAGGGTAAGCGATAACCATATAGCAGAGTGGAAAGGAGGCCCTCGTTTCTTACACATTTACAAGCCACAAGTGACTTCCCCAAGTAGGTCAGCTTGGTGGAGAGATTCCTTGGCCACTGAAGAAGGATAAGTGGCTTCTAAGAAAGAAAGATGCCCACTCTCCCTGACAATGGCAATTGTAGGGGGGTCTTGAAGGTCAGTGATTACCACCAGACTGTTCTCAAGGTCAACATCTATCTTGTCATGCACAGGTCTTTCTTTAGAGCTAAGACACTCCAATTTTCTCTCAAAGTTCAAAGTATCCTTAGGGCAACCCTAATCCCTTAGTGTTTCAGAGATAAAATTTAGAAAGGAAAAAGGAAGCATGAGGAATAAGAACGCCTCACCAGCTACATTTCTAGCCATGCAGACAAGGTGCAAGAGTAATGAGGAAGTGGGAAAAAAAAGTTTCTGGGGTCCCACTAGAGTGTCCAGTGCTCGCCAAGGATTAAGAAAGCAGATGTTTATTATTTCTCTACCTGGGGTCCCTGCTCAGTGGTGGGATCAAAGGGACTCCCCACAATGCGCCTCTTGGCCCGCTCCACACTTCTTCTCACAAACTCCTCATAGATGGACTCCTCCACAAAGATGCGAGACCCCGCCGTGCAGCACTGGCCTTGGTTGAAGAACACCCCCTGGTGAGCCTGCTCCACAGCATAGTCCACTGAAAGAGGAAAAGAGCCATGTCCTCAGCACTAGCTCGCCTGCGGAGAGGCCTGTCCATGGGCCCCCTCCCTTCCCTCTCTCGGAGCCTCAGGTGTGATGCGGTGCTCAGGGCAGAGCGAACGGTGAGTAGGTAGCACCGAGAGCACTGGATGGAGAACGCAGCTTAGTTCGACATCTATCTAGACCCTGGCGTTGCTTGCTATGTGAACTTGGACAACTTCACTTCTTTGAGCCTCTTTCTTCTTCTGTAAAAAGAGGGACTGGACCACGTCACCTAGAGCAGAGGTCTCAAACCCCAGTATGCCAAGGGGCTAGGCAGGAAATGGAGTGGTAGGAACCTGCCAGCTACTCAAACACTCTGATGGAGGCTCAGAAGGAAAGCCGCTGCATTTGGCTCTTGCTCTGCGTGAATGTAAGCTGCTGGTTGCTAGACGGCCAATTTTAAGGAAAATCAGGACTTTTATTGTGCGGTTTTTATTTTTTCAAGTGCCTGTGTGACATTTAGACAGGTAAATGTATGTATGCCCTGCATCTGATCTATGGACTGCCAACATGCAACCTTACCCACAGAACCTTGTAGCTGTATGCTTAATTTGTATTTTGGTGAATTAATAAGTTAGAACAGAAACTGATCTTCTCGAAAGTCACCAACTTTCCTCTATATTTACATGGGATCGTGTAATGGCATATACTTTTTTCATGTCGTAGCGTACACTTCAAGACTAGTTTGGTGTGTGCTAGTTGCTAAATGATTGACTCAGTCACTCATTCACCAGTCAACCAATCGCATCAATGGAGGACCTACTCCCCAAGAGAGATGGAGGTGTGGGAGTTCTGGTTCCTCTGACAACCAGCATGAAGCTGAGGCTGAACTCTCCGGAGACTCCAAGCTGGGCTGAGGGTCAGGCAAACTGCTTTCCGATCTCTCCAGCGGTGAAAGGGAAAGCAGCGGTGCCTGGCAGGATGGGAAGAAGAAAAAGGAAGACTGAAAGAGAATCTGGAATGGTATTCCCTGGAAAGCTTTTTGAAACAGAAAGGCCACACCTAGGCAGGATGGACTGGACACATGGGGTTTCCAAGGTTTTCTGTTCCACACCGTCACAGAGTCCTACCACCAAGGTGTAATCACCTCTGATGTAGGTCTAATTGTACGGGACTGACCAAAGTATGTTGTCATTCTGGCTGAAAGTCATGGAAGCGGCAGAGGATGGGGGCAATAAACAGAGAAGGGGCTGTGGGTTTGGGAAAATGTTGGCAGGCCTAGTGAACCAGAATTTTCTTAATGACCTACAAAGCCACCAGGCACAGTTGCGAAGTTTTCAGATTTCTTGAACCCAGGCAGGGAGAGTGTATTTCAGCTTTTCGGAGGCTCAGACCACTGCTCTTTCCACTACACAGCCCTGAGCAAGCCTTCGCCTCTTCTACCCAGCTCTATGGCATTACAGAGTCAAAGCAGCTCATCAGCGTCCAGAAAACTAACTCTATTCGGCTGCCAACTGACAAGCACTCCTTCCCATTACTAGACTATCTGCTCCTTAGAAGGAAGGGTCCAAATCCTTTTACTTAAGTGTCCCTTAGCTTCGCAGATCTTTTTCTTAGTGTCCTATCAAAAATGGAGATACCAGAGAGGTCATCGGAAGGCAGTGTGCTGGCACATGTATGAGATCTTTGGTTGACTTACAATCAGCATCAGCAAAAATAATATTGGGGCTTTTTCCTCCAAGTTCCAGAGTTACTCGCTTCAAGTTACTTCTTCCAGCTGCTTCCTGGATAAGCTTTCCGACCTGAAAGAAAGGAAATGGAGGGAGGGTTTGCACACCTTGCAGCTGAGACAGTCAGTGGCCAAAGCCACCTCTGGGCAACAGTGGGAGGCAGCAGTAATAGATCCTGCAAGGCAAACCAACCCAGTAGATGAGGCAGAAATAGCTCCTGTGGTCAAGTTGGGTGAACAAGATACAAGTCAGCTGGGATGCAGTCTGTCTGTGCTGGAGTTGGAAGACTGCTTTAGTTTCATGATGGAAGGAACATGGAAAAGTGGTTTAATCTGGAATCTTAATCGCTGGCCTCCAAAGAAAAAGCCAACTGGCTCCACATGAAAGACAGGATACATGATGAATATAAAAGAAAATCTTCATATATTTACAAAAATACCATGTAGGACTTTAATCACATGGCTCAATGAAAATATAGATGTTACACCTTTGCCTCTTCCTAGGTCTATAGTAAAAGGATTCCAGATAGCTGAAGATCTGTCTATACTGTGCAATGCCTATTTACCTAGAAGCCAAGCAAACAATAGGCCGAGTTAGAGATCACATTTACCATGGTGTGAACTCACATTCTAATGAAACTAGAAGTGTCAAAATGGAAACAGAGGAAGAACACACTGCCTCAGTGATAGAAATTCTGTCAACTCTTTTAGAGGCTGCCTCAGCTGAATAGTGTTTTCCTTGCCCAAGGGAATACCCTCGCCTGGGTGGCCTGGCAGCAGCAGGGGTGGAGGGGCCCTTGTACTCAGCTCACCAAGACCGCTCCACAGGGCCACAGAGCTTCACCATGCTGCATGTGGTTGGCGGAAGCTGTCAGACCTGCACAGTGGCTCATTTGCCCCTTGTGCTCCCTCCCCTTCAGCACGGATCCCTAATAAATAACCTCCATGTCAAACTCCGTCTCAGCAGCTGCTGCTGGAGAACTTGACCCTAACAGGGTGCTACTCTACTCTGGGGTAGAGGTCACAGTATGGGAAATACCAAGACACCAAATTGCCCAAATAGGCAGTGTGCTCTTGTTGGGATCAAAAAT
Organism: Suricata suricatta; assembly: GCF_006229205.1. NCBI lineage: Eukaryota > Metazoa > Chordata > Mammalia > Carnivora > Herpestidae > Suricata > Suricata suricatta. Next base: position 96,109,549 of record NC_043708.1, read on the forward strand.
GCTACTTTGGTCTGTAATCCTACTGAAAATAAAATATTTAAAAAGCCTGGAGAAGAGAAATGCTAAATTCGAGTCCCTTCAAGCCCCCTGTTTAGATCTTTGAGTAGGACTAACAACTCCTCAAGCCATGTAGTCATGGTTAAAAGAAAATCTTCTGGAACCTGGAAGGTTGTTTTTTTTTTTTTTTACTGATTTTATCACTTACCAACTGTTTGACCTTGGAAAATTTACTTCTTGGAGCCTCGGTTCCCTCCTCTGTAAATGGGGTGAAAAATAGTATCTACCTCTGAATTCAGGTGTCCTGGGGATTAAGTGAAGATATTTGGTCCTTAAAACCCACCTGATACACAGTGTGCCCACACATGGTTACTACACACAGGCGGGGAAAGCCAGGGCCCCGCTCCTTCCAGGTTCAATATAGAGCAAGGGAGGTGATCCTAAGAGGAGCTACTGCTAGACTTTCTAGAGCAGGGCTCCCTTGACTGCCTATGCTTATCAGTTGCTTCAGGAAAATACTAGGGAAACTCTGACTTCGCTCAGTCTCCAATATTACTCATTCACTGGATTAAATGCTTTTATGTTTTTATTATTACTCTACCTCATGGCAAAAAATTTAGAAAATGTATTTTCACTCTGAGCAACAAATCTAACCACGGGGGAAAAATAGTGAGATCTCTGAAAGAGCTAGAATTGGTGTTTCTTAGTTTGTAGGACAATGCTAGTTTCCAAGGGTTAAGAAATACTAACATCCAAGCCTAAAGATTAATGGGCAGGCATCAGCCCACCAGCCAGATGGCCCTCTTCCTGCTCTGCCAGCCTATCTGCCTTCTACTTCAAGGTAAACTCCCAAGAAGACAGGCTAATAAAGGCCCTGTTCTCAGGCAAATGTGCTTCCTCTCCTTCAGGAAGAAAACACATGTACACAACAGAAAGGAGAATCCAGCCCTCTGTCCTGGCAAGAGGACAGCAGTCGGGTGAAAATTACGACCGAAGCCTGAGATCCCTAGTGTGAGAGGGGAGCCCTCAGAACAAGGGCGGCTGGGATGACAGCGCCATGGGGAGCACCATGGGGAGTCCCTGACGGCTGTCCTCTGTGACAGCCTATTCTCCTGAGGAACTCCAGGGTTCTTGGCTCTCTCTGCCCTGAGAAATCCATATTGATAGTGATTTGTCTTTAAGTCCAGAAAGATAAACAGACAAGTGCTTTCTTAAAGAAGGCAATCACTGGAATTCCTGAACTTATTATTAATTATATTAGAAAACTAACATTTACTGAGCTGATCTGTGTCAGACATTTACACATATTATAGCTCATTTAAGTCTCTCAAAAATCCTACATAGTAGGTACCATCCTATTTTAAAGATGACCAAACTTAGCAGTTGGAAGTCAATGGGTGTTGCCACCTTACCCAGTGGGTGGGCTGGCAGAGCCTTTCAGACCCCAGGTAGACAGATGCCAGGGCACAAGCTTGCATCACTCCCTCTATGCGCCTCCCTCTCAACTTTCTGCCTTCCTTTCTGTATTTACTGAGCACCTAATGTGTGCCACACACCACCACAATCTTGTCCCTAAACTCCTAATTGTACCAAGGTGAGTAGGAATATCACCTTTTATAGATACAAGTGATGATCATAAGCCATCGGTTGCAAAACTTGTATTTTGCCTTCATATTGGCATTAAAAACCAAGCAAAAGCAGGGGGAAATCATGGGTTTTACACAGAGTAAGATGCTGAATAAATGTTTGGGGTTGGTAAAGCAAGTGAGGGCACAGCTGGCATTGCATTTCTGTTAACCCTACTCCCTGACATTAATCAAAAAGTTCTAGGGGCTGGTATTTTTTTGCCACTAGGAATGTTGTTCAGTGATTATTTTCATGGCTACGGTAACTATACAAAAACCTTGCTCAGTCTATGGTCATTGGAGAATACCTAAGAATAATTTTTCCTGTGTCAGTGCTTTGCCAGCCTTTCCTTAGAAACCAAATTTGTGCTAAACAGTGTGAGGCAAATCTCAGATGAATAATGCCTTTCCTCTTCATCTTTGGAAGAAGGTCAAGTTGCAGCTCAGTGTTAAGAAACAACTGAATGTGTTAGGCCTTGGGAGAACCATTCCCATCTGGAGGGGCCTCTGAAGAGGACACTGAGATCCGTTTTCAGGGATTCCCTTCATTCAATACACATATATATTCCTGGCTCTCCAATGTCGTCCCAGGTGCAACGCTGGGCACAGCCCTGTACCAGGAAGGACCTCACAGCTAAGAGGACTCCCATACAAACCTAGCAGGTGCTCACTAAGTGCAGATTTGCAGTCCACTGGGACAAAAACCTGGGTCAGATTTCATATTAGATCTGAGTGGATGGAATTATGTTCTGAGGTACTTTGTTATAAGCCAGAGTCAGAGCTTTATCCACAGATTAGGGCTTTGGAGAATTCGGTATTACTCATGAATTCTCTCCATGAGTGGACAGAGGTTAAATGACCCCAAATGGGAGGCACTTCTCATTATCATTACCAAGAAGGCAAAATACATAGTGGAAAGGAAAATAGATGCAAGTCTAAAGCAAGAGATTTCTCTTTAGCAAGATATTCTTAATAGGGAAAAGGAATGCTTAAAAATAAAGCATTCGAGTGAGAACCGACTCTGCGTCTGCTTATAAAATATGACAGGTCCCATGCAAACCAACCAAAAACACTACCTGCACAAACCCCATACAAGGGTTTCCAAAATTAAACTCTATGGAGTTAGACAATTCCAGAGAAAACAAAATACAGACACTACTTGAGCGCCTGGGATTAATTGGCCCTTCCTAGATGGGAGGTAGTGAGTAGCACTCCTTGGGAATATGTGTGACCCTGGTCACAGTGAGCCCCTCTCTGCAAGGTGAGAAGGTGGAAGTGCACAGACAGATAAAGGGGGCTGCAAGACACAAAGGCCTGAGAGTGGTTAAAAGTCAAGTCAACAGTGATGGATTTATAAAACCAAGCCCTATTCTGATAAAATAGGCAACATCTCCTGCCTCATCACTGGCAAGCTGGCTACATGCAACCATATTCAAGCTTAGGGACTACAGTTTGGCCCACAGGAGTCAGGAGACCCAGGTTACACACTGTGATATGGCACCCAACTCCTGCTTCAATTTGGGAAAGCCACTTTGGGTCCTTAAACCTCAGTTTCTTCATGTACAGAATGAAGGCACAAGCCAAGCAGTTCCTCTGTTCTCAATACTCGAGTTAGCTGGAAGAGTTTTATAAGACACAGAGGACTCCCGGAACCCCTGCCTGTTGTTAGAGTCTGTACACAGTTCTGCATTTTTCTTGCTTACGGAGAAGCAGCAGCTTTTCATCAAAGTTCCCAGCTGCACAGAATGACAGACAAACCTGATTTTTAAAAAAGTTTCCTGGAGAGAGGTCATTAGGAAAGAGTGATGGCGTTCTTGCCAGGTGGTTTCTTAACTTTGCATCCCCTGTGGTCGGCTGCATCTGTGTACCCCAAACAGACCAGGGTGGAAAGTGGGGGCTCACCCACACATACTGGAACTGGGCTCACTCTCAGCAGGAATGTTGGCACAGATCAACTCTGACTCCCATCCTCATTTTGAATAGGCTTCAAGATTGATATGAGGTATATTCCTGGAAGAGCCACAATGTACCCGACCATGTTCACGGCAATGTGGCAGAGTAGGGAAATGCAATTTGGTGCTTTGCAAGGGAAAGGATTTGTTATACAGAACAAAGAGAACGTGAAAGGCCTTTCACGCCTTCTTTATTTAGGGCTGTTTCCCTGAACAGTGTTTCTGAAGCTGAGTAAAATTTTTATTAATTACTGAATTACATGTATTAATAAGTGTAGATTCTTTCTCAGGGATATGCCACCTTTTAAAAAAACCCAGAAAAATCTTTAGTGGAGAGTTCAGTAAACTGATTGGAGATGCCTGCTTTTTGGAATATATTTTCATTTCTTAAACCTGTAACACACTGCCTCTATGGCTTTTTCCCTCCTCTCCTTATTTTTCACGGTTGTGCTAACTGGCTATGATGGAAACAGGAATGCCAAAAATATGTCACTGGATATTTCTTGCCCTTCTGAAATACCTAGAAAGAATAGGTCAAATCAATTCTGTTCAGATTTCTACCTACAAGTAAAAGGACCAAGAAAGTTGAGCAGTTCCTTTAATTTCAGTGATAACCGCAATTTGAAACTGTCAAATCCTGATTATGAAAATCACCATGGCCGCTAACAACCAGTCCCACTATGGCACACCTGTCCCTACAGCCACACAAACCACACGCCCTTCCTGGAACATGCCTCTGTGTCTTTGTACAAGTGGTTTCATCTGCTTAAAATGCCTTCTCTTCCCTTGCGTACTTGATAAATCCATTTTTCCTGGCCTATTTCTGCTACTTCCTCTGTGAAGCTAGCTTCCAGACCCACCCTCCCCACAGATCTGGTCTCTGATCCAACAAAACTCTCACACTGTTCTTGTTTCGTAGCTGTCTTCTGGACTGAATTTGTGAGCAGAGAGACTCTATCTATCTACCCACCTGCCACCTACCTGCCATACATATGGAAGATTTTTCTCATTTGCTGGGTCATTTTACCAGAACACCTATTCTATGAGGTCTCTTGGAATCAGAGCCTATGTTAGGGAAACAATGAGAGACTGGAATACAGGATGTTTGTGTCACGGTACTTGTACTTTGCCATAACTAGCAGAATAATTTTGGGCTTCCCTTTCACTTATCTTTGGCTTAAATTTCCTCCTTTTTAATGAAAGAAATGGCTTCATCTAACACTGGCTGCACTCTTCCTGGAGCAGGTAAACACTTTTTCTATGTCTGGGCTCTACCTCAAGAGACTCTGATTATTTTACTCCAGATTATTTTTAAAAGTTCCCAAGAGGGATCTGTTCATGTCTTCTGCCCATTTCTTCACTAGGTTATTTGTTTTGTGGGTGTGAAGTTTCGTGAGTTCCTTGTATATTTTAAATACTAGCC